>NC_092242.1:67871019-67933519 GCF_036320965.1 Panulirus ornatus
CACTACTGTGTCTAAATCTTGAAAGACTACCAGTCATCAAATATCTACGTACTTCACATAATCACTGCAAGTAATCGTTATGATCTGCTCGACCCATTCACAGCCAGATTACGGGATGGCACTTGAACACGACGGTACGAACCCTGGGTGTCATGACGACCTCTGACCTGACCGTTCAAGGTCGAGTCAAAAGGTCACACTATCATATCCAAGGGTCATCCCGTCGTAGAGCTCATGCAAAGGGTGAAATTATGATGCCCTGAACAAGGTTATACAACCCTAGGGTAATGACTGGCCTGACCCCGAAATTGACCCTTAACGGCCATCATACGGAGGACCCCTAACTGTCACCTTCCAGGGACAAACCGTTGTACTTAGAAGGATCAAACAATTACACGAATGTCATTTAGCTGCTGCCGTACCTTTGGAAATCAGTAACAAAAAGTAATCATTACGAGCTGCCGTACCTTTGGTAATCAGTAACAAAAAGTAATCATTACGAGCTGTCGTGTAAACTAGCCGTTCGTGCGACTTGGCTAAGGTTCTCCAAAGCGTTATCTTTTCCTACCGTGAAGGTAGAAATGTCAGGTCGGAGTAAGGTTTATTTTTCACTAAAGAACGGGTGATAAACCATCTGTAGCGAAGTATATCTACGTAACGGCATTACAGCGAGAATGTGTGCCAGGACACAGAGGAAAGAAAACTGTGGTCAAAAGAGTGGATTACTCTTCGGTTTTAGAAAAGATTTTAACTTTTTTTTCTTTTGGTTTACGCGTCTCAGGGATGAGGAACACAACCAAGCAAGTTAAGGGGATGGGGAAAAAAATTTACCTCACCTCGGATGGAGGATTAAAGGGAAGGGGACAGACAAGGAGGGGCGGCTCCGTCTACCACGAAGGACACGACGACGAAGGACATGTAATTCAAAGGAACTGTCTTGGTGTATATATATATATATATATATATATATATATATATATATATATATATATATATATATATATATATATATATATATACCAGCTATATTTCAAAATAAATTTCAACACAGCAAAAGATATTATGTTCATCTTGCCACACACACACACACACACACACACACCTCGATTTCAGCAGAAGACATGTTGGAAAATGTTAGAAAGAAAAAAAGGCTGAATTGTGAACACATGAACAAACGGAGAGATCAGGACAGGTGAACAGACTGAACACAGACTCAGCAGAAAATCAAGAGTTCTCGTTTCCACGTAACCAGATTATCACAGATATCATTTCTATAGAAAAATATAGAAGAAAATGAAGATGATGATGATGATACCTCTTTTCATGTCCTTGTCTATAACAACTATAACATCATCCACCCCACAACAACCAGGATGTGTGTGACCTTCAAGACATCAAAAACAACACTGGAAACAAACACCAGTGTTGTGATTCACGTGTTCGGTGTTAACGCCTTTTAAATATTTGTCTTTGAAACATCAACAACACAACGGAAACCGACGGATAATCACTTGATGAGAGACAGCAAATAATACCTGTACAAATATTGGCTCGAAAATGAATATCAAACATGAGCATTATGGTCGGTAATTAACTTGCCCGCTGAGTCCTTATAGTCATAATAGTCTCCAAATAATATAGGTGATATTAATATGGTCAGTGTGGTACGGTCTTGTATGATGTCATTGTGCGAATATTCTGTTGTGAATACTTGTACTCAGCTTCGGTGACAGGAGTATTTGGGTCAACTGCTTGTCTAGTTCGCACACGTACAATTACTTTACTTAATTACTTACTTATTCACTTAATCACTTACTTTCTTACTTTCCTTGTATCTATCATAGGATGATCATAATGGGTCGACTTTTTTACTTCTTTCTATGAGGTTCCCCAGTCGCACCAGGGGGCCACGAACGCTCCTTACAGCAGCATATGTTGCTCTGTTCTGTCCCCTCTGTGACCCACTCGTTCGTGACGAGAGCATGTTTTCTTCCAGGACGAGGTACAGATTACCAGACAAGATGATCATCACGAATGACACAGGACGATACAATAAAAGGAAGTGCTTGTGTTTATGTGGACGATACACGCACGCACATTAGTACCAGGGACGGGACGGTGTGTGTGTGTGTGTGTGTGTGTGTGTGTGTGTGTGTAAGAGAGAGAGTGAACATTCTAAATGCAGTACAAGATTTACGAGAAAGGGTTACACGAGCGAAAAACTCTCACACAAGTAGTAATCACAAGCATGCATTCCCAATCCAACACACATATTCACACACACACACACACACACACACACACACACACACACACACACACACACACACGCACGTTTCATGATGAAGTTACATTACAGCTCCCTTACGTTATGCTACACTCCTACCTTCATCCTACCTCGATAACAAACATTATACTAAATTCCTATGTATTCTACCGCGCCGATAAATCCCGACACTACACTAAATTCCTCTATCTGTTGTACTGACCCGACAATCCCTTAAACTAAACTAATTTTATATGCTTCCTACTGCCCCGATAACCCCTTACAATAAATTCCTATTTAATCTACCTCTCCTTTAACCCCCTACATTACAATGAATCCCTCTATTTTCCACCGCCCCGATAACCATTCCCACCCCCCCAGACTACACTAAATCCCTCCGTGTTCTACTGCTCTGATAACTCCCTCTACACTTCTCCCTCTCTCTTCTCACATTACTCGACACTCCTCAGCATGAGGGAGGGAGCCGAACGCGGCGGCAACAGAGGCCCTGGGGGCATGGCTCCTTATCCTCTCTGTAAATCGACATTTTTGGGTGCCCTTCTCCTCTGTGAGGGCCTCTACACGAGTCTTAATTATGTTCCGAGACGCAAACCATTATATAACAAGGGCGTGTCTGAGTACAGGCTGGAGGGAGGAAGCTTTCCCCCATTACGCAGTTCAGCATTTTCCTGAGGAGAGGAGTTATGTGTCTCACTCTCACTATTTGTCCTGACGATCGTAGTTAAACATGAGGGGCAATGACGATGCACGTGCACGAAAAGTCATACTGTGTATAGGAAGTGTTGTGGATGATCTTTCCTCAATCAATACGAAGACCCGGCATAAATATACCTCATTAATAGTCATCATTATTACTTAACCCAGGACAACTTCCCCAGGGGTTCTCGCTGATATATATATATATATATATATATATATATATATATATATATATATATATATATATATATATATATATATATATATAATCTTTTATCATACTGGTGCTTCCGGACTCCAACTGCCCGAGGTTACAGCACAAGTACAAAAGTCACCTTTGGCAAAGAACTTTTCACCCCAAAGGAGTTCACATTCTCCTGCTACTGACAGTAACGCAGCCTTGGGGTTTGCAGGAGCTCTCAGGAAGTGATCCTGTGCAACATCAGGACTCTTACGTTAAAAAAGAAAAAAAAAATACTGGTCCAGTAGTAATAATAAATAATATTAAATATCAAATGCCCTTACAACATTTACTGGCAGCAATTTCAGACACAAAAAAAAAATAAAGTCCTTCATCCTCCTCTGAAAATAATTCATACGTTTCACTCACAACTGTACCCACACAACTGGTCACCAACAACCAAAACTCTTTCAAAACGCAAACAGGAACAAAAACTACAAACTGCCTGACACAGAACACTCGGATCGATCACTGGGTTACTTACTTGTCGGCCACAAACGTTCAGCAGTACCCACCCACCCGCACAACACCGACACCGCCAACCCTGCTACACCACTCACACTCCCGCCACAATCACCTCACCCGTCTCGCTCTTCAACCGCCAGGACTCAGCAGATTTTCACGCCAACTTCTGGGAAACAATAGAAATCAAGAGCCCAAAAGACCTCCGACTGGGTCTGCAAAAGGCACTGAGTCTCAGTACCGAACAGACCCCCCCAGAAAAGGCCACTCAGTACCTAACAGACCCCCCAAGGGTTGACACCCTCACAACATCGGATACGCAAGTAATATACAACTGACGGGGAACAGTTTTGCAGGGCACATCACAGGGACTCGCAGTCAGCGGTCACGGCCAATTATTCGCGCGGCAAAATATAACGATTTGACGAATATAATATTAAAGGGGGAGCTGTGACGAGTTCCCCAGCACTGCCAGCCAGGCACTGCACAAAATGTAAAATGGATTGGACTAATTCAACTACGTGTCACAGGCTATGAGGGAGGGAGAGACAGATAGATAGAAGAGAGAGAGAGAGAGAGAGAGAGAGAGAGAGAGAGAGAGAGAGAGAGAGAGAGAGAGAGAGAGAGAGAGAGAGAGAGATTAATACAACGTGTGTCTCAATCATAGACGGAATTGAGAGAGGATAGGAGATAGGGCGAGGCGGCCCACTTTATTATGTCTGGTACATGATAAGTGGACATAACTTTGGCATGAGACACAAGGCGGATCCCTTAATAGGCGGGTCGGGGGAAGCCGGCTTAAGGTAATTACAGGTCATTACTGACCATTGAGACATACGACCTCAAACAACCGGCGCTAAAATACCACATTCACAACTATTAGATATGTAATGAACAACATACTGCGATACAAAATGTATGCTCTTGACATCATTTTTTTCCCAGGTAACTGGTGCGTGTGTGTGTGTGTGTGTGTGTGTGTGTGTGTGTTCATACACAGATAGAAGGAAAGACAAGTTACATATATACAAGGCTTAGAGACGTGGCAAACACGAGTGTAAAACTCTACTCATAACACGCAAAAAGGTAGCACACAAAAAATAATACTTATGAACTTACAGTCAGAACAGGATGGAATGGAACAGAGAGAGAGAGAGAGAGAGAGAGAGAGAGAGAGAGAGAGAGAGAGAGAGAGAGAGAGAGAGAGAGAGAGGTGTCCACCTTTCCTTCAATACTCAGCTAACAAAAACGGACGGGGTTCGCCTCCTCTGACTTCAAGGAAATTCTGCCGATCGATCCAGTTTCTAATCCACATTGACGTGGGAATCCACCCATTCCCCCTCCCCCCTGTGCGTCACCTACCAGTCACCTGGACCGTTCCCATTCCATTATGGCATTCCCATCATTCCAGACCCACCTCCTCCTGGCTTGAGGTATCCTCCATGACCGTAACTCCGACAGACTGGAAGGATGGAGCATGAGCGAGCAACAGGTCGTAATGCGACTCACAGAAACAAAAGAAATGGACGGTATCATTAACACTACACACACACACACACACACACACACACACACACACACACACACACACGAAACTATGTACACCGTACACAGGCGCTCACAGCGACGAAGACCGCACGCACGTTGAAGTACCAACCGAATGTAAACATTCCCCATGACATAGGCCTTGGGCCGATAACCCTACACTAAATGTCTTTTCCAGTGTACACTGAGGAGCAAGCTGTTAATGGGTTCGTACAGGTTTACGGTCGCAATCTGGAGAGGGATTTGAGGATGTGTAGATCTACAATGCTGGGGGGAAAAGACCTGCAACATTTCCCTTAAAGGTAGAACGCAACAGTGCGAGTTACTGCACCGTTTCGCGAATGTGGAGGGAGTCGACTTGTGCAGGCGAGTATCAGCGTAAGGAGAGGAGGAGATAAACAAGAGACTGGTCACAAGGTCTCGTCACTACCACGGACCTCCGTGATGTAAGGAGGGTTAGCGTTGCTGGCCGAGACGAATTCACGGCTTCGTTAAGGGAAAAAGGTCCAGACCGCCCCATACGTTCGAACCCTGGTCGCGGAAGTCGGTCTAGAGTCTACCCAGCTGTTCATCCTTCCCTAGGGTGTGGTCGACAAAATGGATACCTAGCTGAGATTAGGGTATACAGATGCCTTGATAAGGGCATACAACTGCCCGTGCCGTGAGATCTACCGAGAGAAATAAATGAAACTCAAAACACAATCCCAAACTTCAGATATGCCAGCAGCATCCACGATGCGCTCCGGTCTTATCCACGAACACACGACCCTAAAACAAAGACCACTGTTGTCAGAGTTATACCAGATGCTAAAATTATTATTAAACGTTATTAATCCGCGGAATAACGTCACAAAGACAAAGTTTAATAAGCACCAACTTTAATAACGCTATTATCCTGCATGGCCTTGATAAACATATATATAAATCTTTTATTTTTTTTTTCAAGTTTCTAAAATGGCTATATTTTCGCTGAGACACAATTTACATTCAAATTTTCATTTATCTACCTTCTGTTTACTTCTCTCATTTTCCGTCTATTTTCGCTTTCCATTTTGTATTTATATGCACACGCAACAATCACGACACGAACCTGGAAGTGTCTTCGTCGGTGTCTTATTCTACCCTCCCCCCCCACCCCACACACATACACACACACACACAACACACACAACACACACACACAGCTCGGGCTGGGCCCCAGCTGCCGAGCTGGGTTGCTGCTCCACCAAGCTGTTGCTGGTCGCAAGCTGTGCGGTTTCAGGTCCCCGAGCTTAACTTGTAAAATACTGAACGGCTTCAGACCCTAAACTAGTGGAGCGTTTAATAGGTTTCAGGTCCCCGATCTCCATCGGCAAAGTGTTGAACGGTTCAGGGCCCCGGCTAGTAGGGCGCTAAACGATTTCAGGTCCCCGACCTTTACGCTCATCTTTAATGCACTGGTGACACCCTTTGATTTTCGACCAAGGGGGAATGATTCACCGGTGTATATTGAGGACATTCCCTTGCAGGATCTTCCTGGCGTAAATCTTCGTACATATATCTCTCGTTTGTGCTCCGAAGGAAAGAGAGACTTGGTGATTTGAATATTCACGGCGTCGGTGCAGACTGTGTGAATGATGATTTTGGCAACTTTTTTTCCCCTGAAGCCTCGGCCTCAAAAAGTCTCGCTGATCATTAGTGTAATGGCGCGGTCTTGTGCCTTGACCGAGGTGTGGAGGTAGACGAGCCTGTCCCTCAGACTACAGATGTGGAGGTGAACGAAAGCGTCTCTCACCCACATCGAGACTGTGGAAGGTGGACGAGGCTTCCCCCAGCCTGAGCTTTGATAGCAGAAGAGCCACTCCCCCGGATCGAACTGTGGAGGTAGAGGAACCTTCTCTCGCCGAGGTCGAGCTGTGGATATAGAAGAACCTCTTGTTACCCTCCTCTCTGCCTTCGCTTCTCTTGGCTTTCTCTTTCTCACGCCACGACAAAAGCTATAGCAAAGGTATAGTCTATATCAGTGGACAAAGTCAAGAGCTCACAGAACAGACGCTATACTGTGACTTGTCAACTGGTAATATGAATTTCAGTTGGCTGACAGATATAGTTTCTCCCCGAGCTGATAAGAAATGCGAGGCTGTTCGGGAAAAGTGTCCTCCTTGCAGAATATCAAGAAGGAGATTCGGTGAAGGATGAGGTAGGGTGAGGGTGATCCAAACTACAGACGGATAAGCCTTTAGATTCTCGTTTAATTTCTTCTTATTCAAACCGGGTACAAGCAAACCTGACCAGAGCAGCGGTGGTAGAGCGGACCTTCAAGAAACACAACGTTCTCCCTTAACATCAGTGTGTCAGTATCTACGAGTCTGAACGACAAACGAAGCCTCTGCCTGGCGAGGGAGGGAGGGAGGGAGGGATCTTATCGCAATGAGTATCCGGAGAAGTGTAGGTGAGGTGGTCTTCACCCCTACAGCCCAGGCTTGGACACAGGCCGCTGGACTGTGTCGTTGGTCGACCAAGCTGTTGGAGGCATTATGATAAAACTCCGACAAGTTCATCACGTCACAACTCGCAACAAGCACACAATAACAGCAACAGATGTTGATGTATGATACTAACAGGTAAACAGAAGGGTCAGTGAGGAGTATTTATCCCAACAGATATGTCCGAAAGCCTGACCTCCCTCGTAAAAACAGAGGTCAAATTTGCAGTTCACCTGTATGTGTGTGTGTGTGTGTGTGTGTGTGCGCGCGCGCCCCTTACACATAAACACAGGTGTATCTTCTTTACTCAGTAACAAAAAAATAAAAGCAGAAAAAATAATAAATCGGATGCCAGACCTCCTAATCCCGGGAGAACATGACTTTTTCACAGACACATTTTTTTTTTCACACTTCTGATTAAATCGCCTTTGTGAAGATGATGCGTAACACAATATGTTAGACTACCTCCTCCTCGCCTGACGTTGTTATAATCCTGGGTCGACGGTAATCAACCTACTGCACTGAACAAGGTGCACAGTTATGAGATCTTCCTCTCCTGGGGAATCAATCTTGGAAGTCCTCTGTAATCCGATTATACATACCCAGCACAACATATATATACACATATATATATATATATATATATATATATATATATATATATATATATATATATATATATATATATATATCGTGCACGTCGTCTGTTAAATACCACACGTACTGCCATTTTGATCAAGACACTTTCATAAGTAACACTAAACCTTCAGCGACAGAAGTCGTATCTCCGTTCTCCGGGGTCGTTCCGTCGTGTTGTCAGTCGTGCAGTTGTGCTCAGGGACGTAACCCCTCGGTGGGGGGGGATGGGGTGGGGTGGCACCTTTGTGAGGCAAACGGAAACATGAGAAAAAAAAATCTTGAAACTCTGTGATCCAAAGTGGGCTACACAACTGATCCACCATTGCCAAGCATGTGTGGAGCGTAGAACGCGGGCAACCAACTGACACATAAACAAACACAAGGAAATTTATATATAAAAAAAAAAGACTCTGAGGACAACCTGCAGCTGCCCATCAACATCTTCCCCTCCTCTCCACGACCATCATGACATCACGTCCAAAACATTTTTTACATTGGAAGTTGATTTGGTACAGATCACATTAACCTCCACCTATTTTCCTTCTTTAAATTTAATATCTTTAACTGCTAATTTAACATCGATAGATCTTCCTTCCTTCCTTCCTTCCTTCCTCTCTTTCTTTCCTTCCTTCCTTCCTTCCTTCCTCTTCTTTCCTTCCTTCTTCTTCTTTCCTTCCTTTCTTCTTTTCCGCTTCATCGTGTGTCTTTTATATACCCCTGGTGGTCGCTGACGTTGCCAGCCACCTGGATGTAGGTTAAGGAGACACAGCTGCTGTGTTGCTGCTGCTGCTGCTGCTGTACTGCTGTTACTGCCGCCGCCGCTGCTGCTGCTGCTCAACACAGCTAATGGATCTGTCGTCGTAGCCTACACTGAGATCTTCTTAATGCAGCTTTAGCGAGCTCTGCTTTTCTGAACAAGCTTCAAGACAGACTAACCGTATTCCCAAGCAACGGAGACACAGACAGACAGATGGCAAATTTACTTCAAATTTACAATTCCCGCGTATTTCATACGCTTGCTCTGGCCTGCTCCCCCCCCCACCGCCAAAAGAGGAAAAAAATTCCAACGTATATAATACGATCCCTAGGCTGTCTTACAAGGCGAAGGAGCAATTCATGAGATGCTGTAAGAATATATCTTGATTAAGGAAACATACAAAAAACAAAAGAAGACACGAAATACCGCTCTAAACCCTCTCCAGACGGGGTGGTTCGCCAATCTACAAGTCATAAAAGTTTTCCTGGATTCCCTAAAAGAACCAAGGAACCCCTTCCCCCTCACCCCGAGCCCTAGACTTGCATAAGAGGATCTGGGAACTTCAATTACTTCCTGTCCACTCAAATGTTAGGAGGTGAGTCTCGCTTTGGTTCACTTAACAGAGTACATGAAGCTTTGTTATATATATATATATATATATATATATATATATATATATATATATATATATATATATATATATATATATATAATTCCCCCGTACAATATAAATAGGTATTTACACACACACACATACTAATACATAAAATAAATGACAAAATCAACTGAACCTGGTAATTTCAACGTAGCATATATCCACCACCTGTATTACAACAAGTCAAAGAATCTCTCGGGGTGAGGGACAGAAATAAACACGGTACCCTCCTGAAAAAAAAAGATCCAGTGGTTAATCATATCTCATGTGATCACCTTCCGATCGCTTCTCAGTGTGAACCTCTGGGAGGAAAACTAGTGCAGAAGTTTCAACGAGGCTTGTCGTAATGGGGATTGGCTTTTATGGGCTATTGGGGGGGAAAAAAGGGAAGAGGGGGCCTCCCTTAGTGGTGACAAGTGTGTGTGTGTGTGTGTGTGTGTGTGTGTGTGTGTGTGTGTGTAGGGCCGCCCCCTACAGTTGAAGGAGGAGTGGAAGGTGGTGTTCCCCTCTTCAGAAGAAGGGTGTGTGTGTGTGTGTGTGTGTGTGTGTGTGTGTGTGTGTGTGTGTGTGTGTGTGTGTGGGAGGAAGGCGTGAGGGGGGCCTTCGGGAGGAGGCTTGCAAAACGCGAGTCCCGACAAAAACTGGATTTGGAAGACACGGAGCCCGACAAAAGAGGGGGAGGTGGAGAAGGGAGAGACGGTGGTTGGGGTGGGTGGGTGGGTGGGTGGGGGATACTGAAAGACGTCCAAGGGGGAAGGGAAGGGGGGGGGAGGGGCTCCACCAACAAAGGCGGATTTGTAAGGTCCGCTCCGCAGCGCGGGCGTCAGACGCAGCAGCGTGCTGGAAGAAGAGGAGGGGGGGGGGACACACGCAAGAAACATGACGCAAGGAAAGGAGAAAATGAAAGACACGTAAAAATCGACGGAAATTTACGGTGGTAAGAGCTCAAAGGGAATTTTAATAAGGGTAAAGCTAAGAGACGCGAGCTCTATGAAAAGGTGCGGCTTAATGAGAAGGAAAGTAGGTGACAATGACGAGACACTCCTGGAAAGACTGGAACTCCAGAAGAAAGATTCGGGTGAAGGTAAGTTCCAGGAGGGATAGTTGAACGAGTTCTTAGGCTTTATTTCTTCAAGAATACGTCTGGCGCGGCGTGAGATGGTCTGTAGGGCGAACTGGTGTGCCTACGTGGCACTAAAGATGACAGGCCTGAAATGCTGGAAGGTACGTATATAACAACCTGGAACTCATGAGTGCATATGGTATAACCCTGACGTGCTGGATGCTGAAGGTGACGATGAAGATGGTGAACTTGACATGCTGGAATGCTGAAGATGACACGCCTGGAATGCTATATGCTGACGGTCACGTGACTCGATGGAAAGATATGCCTGACATACGTATATATGATAATGATGACATGCCTAACATGATGAGATGATGATGACGACACGCACCGGAGGTGACAGGTGTGACACAAGGTGACGCTGCAGGACCGGAAATGTGACGGAAGTGATGCGGTACACGACGGATCGTGAGTCACGTACTGCGACGGCAGGAGTAACGCTCCGTGACGTTCCTTTGGCCCTTACAGGAGACGTAACTCTTGAGAGCACTACGTAACTTGTGTGTGTGTGTGTGTGTGTGTGTGACGGTTCTGGCAGATGCTTACGTTTGGAAACTTCCTCGTCCCCCCCTCAACACTTTCGGCTCGAATTGACCATCTTATCTAAAACTTGAGAGAGAGAGAGAGAGAGAGAGAGAGAGAGAGAGAGAGAGAGAGAGAGAGAGAGAGAGAGAGAGAGAGTCTTAGGCGGAGCACGCTGGGAGTGGAGTGGCGTGGAGAGGTGGGGAGGATGGCAGAAGTCCTTGACACGGCTTCCTCGTGGGTTGGGGTCAAATGAGGAACTGTACACAACACGGCCCATCTATCCAACCCACGGGGCACCCAGATCACCCCAAACTCCGTCCTGCACCCGCCCCAACTTAACATAATCAGATGATCAGTAAATCGTCACGTCTTGCCTCATAACCTTCAGGATTATTAATGGAATCCAACCACCTACTGTTTAGAAACAGTGAGAGGAGAGAGAGAGAGAGAGAGAGAGAGAGAGAGAGAGAGAGAGAGAGAGAGAGAGAGAGAGAGAGGTGGAAAAAAAAGCCCCGTGGATATTTGCTATTCAACGTCAGGACCATTAATTATTACGAACCAAAATAACCCGCAGGTTAATAACAGCAAAGATTAACTGACGGGCATCACTGAAACCCTAGTTTTTACACGTTCCATCACTGCACAATTCGATAATCCTTCCCTATCTTTTTTTCTTTATATATCTTTTGAGATGATCATCTTAATCTTGTCAAGTGACCTCTCATTTCCCCCCAAACATCCTCAATAACTCTAAGTGGAGAGAGAGAGAGAGAGAGAGAGAGAGAGAGAGAGAGAGAGAGAGAGAGAGAGAGAGAGAGAGAGAGAGAGAGATTGTGTTTTGAAATGAGTAACGAGAACAAATGACGGTGTACTGGATGTAGGCGGCCATCTGGCTGAATAATGCCCACTTGAGGTGTTAGGGACATTGCAGAATAGAGAGGCCAACCGTGATCATTACCGGGTGAGTGATCATACAAGACCTTACACATCAGAGTGAGCTGGCTATTTCCACGCCCTTGATAACCTTATGGGGTGAGGTAAACTTAGGGCAGGCCAGCGTGGCAGCAGATATACAAGGATGAATACCGAGTCAATGGTATGTTTTCTACATTATGAGCTTAACTGAACATCAGCTTATGAGTAGAGTAATACAGTAGTTGACATACCACTTATACAGTAATATACATTATGACAGTAATACAGTAGTTGCTCTACCACGTATCCTGTGGTTTGTGCTTTGTCTGTGTCTGAGGAACGTGCCTGCGGTCCTTGAATTCACCTACGATAACGGCCGTCGTCCTTGTCCTTTACGACACCACTAGCCGTCGTACGTGCCCTCTCTCCTCCCGTGGTTGACCTCCACAACCATGGCCATCTTCTTCCCCATAACCCCCATGAGTACTATTGCCTGGCCCGTGACCGTGGCTGGGCCGTGTTACTGGGCGATCTATCTCCCAGCGTCTTGACTCACACCCTTCCTTTCCTTCTTAGTCCCCCAGTATTCTCGTCGTTCACTCTGATCCTCCTCCGGACACTCCTGCAATCTCTCTCTCTCTCTCTCTCTCTCTCTCTCTCTCTCTCTCTCTCTCTCTCTCTCTCTCTCTCTCTCGTCGGCTTACACCAGGGTGTTGACGCGTCTCCGATGCTGCTGAGGCCACAGCTTGGCTCCCGCGACAGTGAGGTGATCCACCCAGCTCTTCCAACCACGGGTCCATATGGAGGTATGGACAACAACAATAACGAACGTATGAAAGCATAAACAGAAATAAAGAAAAAATATATAAAAAAAAGTGACAAGTTCACAAGTTTGGCCGTATGAAACCATCTTTGCTCAAAAGCTCCATCCAGTAAATCACATCAAAAGGCAGCGTAAAGGAGCGTTTAAGAAATAAATGACGCATGGATGTTCCAGACGCCCCATGTTGCGACAGACCAAACACATGCAGAAAGCGTCACTTTGTCGAAGCTACGGACGATTTATTTTTCAACACGTTTTTGAAAAAGACTCATGTTTCATCGACTGGATATTTTCTATGTACTGACATATACCATACACTACTGGAGTAAGCGTTAAGCTGGGAAATGTCCAAAGGTTCCTTATCATCCCGAAAGATACAATTCAAAAGTGGGTGACCATGGTTTTAGCCATCGCATTCATAATTCCACTTACATTTACGTATTCGATATCTGTTGCATTCTTGATGGCTTTTTAAAAGCTTTTCGACATTCTGGAAGCTAACAGGAACAAGCTAGAGGCTTTACAACTGTGCTCATTCAAACGTAAACGCGAGAAATACGTGACAACATACAACTGGAAAACACGGTAGGACAAAGTCCCTATCCAGTCCAAGTAATTACTCTACTGGAAGGACAGATTGGGCACAACGTTGACATTAAAGCCAACCAAGGAGAAAAGAGGCAATATGAGACATGAAGAAGAAAATAACCGAGACGACATAAGCGTAAGTCTGTCGAAACTAATAACCACGAGAATGGTTGCTGCAAACACCACGAGAATGGTCGCTGGAGAGTAACAACAAGAGAATAGTCGCTGGAAAGTAACACCACCAGACTGGTCGCTGGACGAACCGGATTTCACAACATAGGACGAAGATACAGAGGCTAGCGACACCAGGCAGCAGAAAGGTTCAATAATGATATTACATAGTATAATGTGAGAGGATATATTGAGAACGGGTAAAGCGTTCCAGCGACTTGGGAATGCCTGGTATGTGCTTACCTTCAACTACACCTCACCCTCCTCCCTCCCTACAGACCACAAGCCCATCAATTGAAGCGCCTCTGTAGAACACACTCGTAAAAGGAATTGCCGACACCAGCGTCCAGAACGCCGCTATAACACACGCAACTACACCTTCCACACAGGACATCAAAGTTGCACACACACACACACACACACACACACACACACACACAGGGCATCAAAGGTGCACCAGAACAAAACACAGGTGCACACAGCAACGGCGGTGCACAAGAAAAACCCCTCTCCAGGTGCACGTCACCAGCCGGACACACGCATGTAACACCCCACTCCCCCTCCTCCTCTAACCACAGGGAACTGCTAATTACACGCAACCATCCCGGTACGCGAAAAAAAAACCTACCACCAGAAGTGCGTGCGTGCGTGCGTGCGTGCGTGCCGTCGCTAGTCGAGGCAACGATACGAGAGCTCGTCACGCGTTCCACGTGGCAAAACTTTGGACACGCGATAACCTCAGTATACAGGAAAACCAACGCTGCTCGGAGCCGAAATACACTGAAAAAAAACACCACTGGAAGAGACTCAAATACACTGAAAAACTACCACTGTAAGGAACCCAAATACACCGAAAAAAAAAACCCCACTGTGGCAACACAAGTACAAGGAAATAAACCATGGCCGTCCTGAAGCCCAGTACAGGTAAAAACCACACTGTATGACACCCACACTCCACGTTAAAACCAAAAGTATATACGAAATCCCCAGACACAGAGGAAGCCATAACCTTGCATTACCTCTCCCTCCAATCCACCACCTAAAGCAACCGCACCATGTTCCAACACCTACGACTTGAACACGACAAACCCCGGGAAAAAGGCTTATTGACTCGGAATTTCCGAAGTTTAAGTGAAGATGAGGCGACAGGGGAAACATCGTGGCGCCGGACACACGGCGAAGTGTGGCGATCACGAAGAGAAAAAAATAATATATTCACGAGTGAGGGATCCACAGAGAAGGAGAACCATACAAGTGTTTAAACCTTGTAATTCATACAGTATTATCATAAGGGGTCTGTGCGTGAGAGAGAGAGAGAGAGAGAGAGAGAGAGAGAGAGAGAGAGAGAGAGAGAGAGAGAGAGAGAGAGAGAGAGAGAGAGCGCAAAAGAAAATCGATCTGTAGCCCAACAGAGCCTCGCGATCCGGCGGCTCTGTGTCTTCATTACAGACACCAATACCATACATCACCGACCCTAAGAGATGGATCGCCAGCTGCCTCATGGTCAGCCAGCTGCGATGTCTCGTTCATAGCGCCGACGGTCGTCGGTCTCGGGTCCTCCTGGGTGGACGACGCTGAGTTAGTGCTCCCGCGCTTAACTGTAGACGGTTGTACCTAACGGGCAAATGCTTACACGAAGACGCAATGAAGATGTTACGTGTGGGTGAGGCACAGAGAAAAAGCCAGCTTCCACGTCCAAGGGAGTGACACTTGACAGCCACTGAGGTGCTTGGCTGACTGCGAAGCAGAGAGAGAGAGAGAGAGAGAGAGAGAGAGAGAGAGAGAGAGAGAGAGAGAGAGAGAGAGAGAGAGAGAGAGAGAGAGAGCGCTATTACGAGAGCACAATCAGGCCATAAACTAGTCTGTCCCATCCCTCGACCTACCAGCCCTGTATCTTCATTACAGAGCAGACACACACACACACACACACACACACACACACACACACACACACACACACACACACACACACCATACATCACAATCCTTCACGAGATGCATCACAACAGCCGGTCGTACCTCACGACACGGGAGCCCCATCGCGTTCAAGATTAGCGACCTCTGACCAGGGTGACCTGGGTAAATACACGGGGGTCCAACCGTGTTTAAGGGGTAGCGACCTGTGACTTAAGGCGTCTCGGTAAACACCCATGTCGGAGCGGAGGCGCTAACTGAGCCACAGGATAAAGAAGGGAACAGTTAGTTCGCTCTTGCGTGACGTTCTACCCCAAGGCTGGCATGCGAACCCCTCCTCTTGCACTTAAACCAGCCCACACCCGACACATCAGTCGCCCCGTCAGTGCTATGTTTATATACCGTCGCTGTGATAATTGAGTTATTAAAACCGTGTGTGTGTGTGTGTGTGTGTGTGTTTGTGCACGAAGCATAACATAACATATAGCCCCGGGGTAATCATAAGAGAATGCGGTATATTCAAGATAACCCCCGAGGACCCCTGTCGCAGTCTGTCCTCTACTTGGGGTAAATGAATGTGAAGAACCGAACGTTATTATCTCGTATGTCATTCTCCTGACAACCAGTAATCTGCACCACAATTTTTTCTTTATCTTATCCATTCGGTAACGAGGTCCAGCTTACTTTTCCAGGCGTTAAAGCAAGGAAGGATAGAGAGAGAGAGAGAGAGAGAGAGAGAGAGAGAGAGAGAGAGAGAGAGAGAGAGAGAGAGAGAGAGAGAGAGAGAGAGAACTCAGTACAAGTGGCGGATCTAACTTGCGAATCATGGAAACCTGGAAAGGACTTCGTCCACTGGTGGTGGTGAGGACCGCCGTCCTCCTCTTCCTCCTCCTCCTCTGCAGTGACTGGGTATTCCAGATTCAGCTCACGTCACTCAAGTCATGAGTGTATTATTTCTCCCCGTGCTGCATCTGCTTGCCCAAATACTGGGTTCATCTGCTTTTATCTGATCCCCCGCCGCTGTCAGCCGTACTATCTACCTCTGGGAATTGAGCGTCCCAGCTTTTTTAGCGTGTGTGTGTTAGCCTGAGGGAGTCGGACTGGGAACCCCAGTCCTTTAAAATTAATTCCTACATCTAGCGCAGCTCCTGCAGGCATCTGATCCATCCATAGCTTGGGCATGGGGGGGTCGGAGTGGTGATAACAGACTGACAGATAAAGAAGGCTGCCTTCACTACGTCACGTGTGATGTAACGAAGTAACACCAGTGTCATGAATGACGTAATACAACCCGTGACCTCATATGTTTTCAGTCCTCTCGTCTCAAAATTCGTCTCGCTCTCCTTCCTCTCAACACACGGAGTTAGTGTTGATAAAAGATACAAAAACCTATATATTTTTTTCCTCTGTACTCCCGTAATAACCTTTGACACAATGCTATGCTGGAAAAAGAAAAAAAGTTGAAACAGATATTCATCGCGTAAAAAAAAGCAGCAATATAAAATGCAAACTGCATGCATGATGTAAGGCTATTATCAGTAAAATTTACATTTCAACAAAATGCAGTATTAGCTTGACACCTAGAGCGCCATTACGGAAGACTGACGCCTGGGTTTGCCGCCAAAATTCACGAATTTGGTGCATATTATCAACATGCAGTGCGACGCGGTGTTGCAAATACCCAAACACACATACATCGCGACTCGCGGACTAGGTGTGGGGAATGAACACTGAATAAAGCTGATAACAAGGAATGAGGCTGGCATGGCCTCGACGATCGAAATATGGCTTCCCCACACGAACTCACACCACCACCATCACCGCCATACGAACCCACAACAGCGCAGACTGTACCAGTATTTACAGCAACGTACGACACAGAACACACCCAGCCAACTGACTCAGCGGCTGGGGGAGAGGAGGAGAGCTAGTCCGAGCTGTTGGTAGGGGTAGAAGACCCCCCCGAGGACAACGCCAGGTAGTGATGACAATGCCATGCAACACAAACCCCTCAGAATGCCTCACAAGACGTCGCACGTAGTAACAGCACAAGCTACACACGTGTACACTTTCACCAACAACAGACACGCAAAGAAGTGACAGCGTCTTACACTTCTGCGAGTAATGCGAGCACCAGACACTTCCAAACGTACTGAAAGCGGCATCCAACACTTACATATTTACTGACGCCAGCAAACAATGTCATGTGTACTGACAGCATCAAACCTTACCTCATCTACTGACGACACCAAACAGCATCACATGTACTGACAGCGTCACAAACTAACTTATTTATAGACAACACCAAATCCTGCTCTATGTACTGACACCACCTTCATTAACAGAACCACATGCCACCACTTATACCAACAGAGCCGCACGTTGCAGCACATACTGACAACATCACATCCCACCCCCACCCCACCATGCACAGACAACATCACACAAACACAAACCTCAGATATACCAGCCGTCGAGATCGAGGGTTCGTCTCCACCTCCACAGCACGGTTTGGGAACCAAGCTAATACGAAATGTTGTTCCTTTGATTAATCAAGCTGTATGAGGCCGAGACCCGCATGACTACCTACCCACGGCTGCCTGAGTGAACAGATACTTTGTAGGTATGTATCCACTGAGTTCCAGAACGCTTCCAACGGTGAGGCCCATAAATGATTTTTGAAAACTGTTGGTAGAACGGCAAACAGTTTCAAACTCCAGATATTGTCAGCATTTCCTCTTACTCTACTTCCCTATATCCATGGCTTCAAAAGGAGGTCTTTCCACACTCCAGAAGGCCTTTCCAAATTTCAGGGGGTCTTTTCTGAGCTCTGGAAATGTCTGTGGAGTGCCAAAGCAAAATGATTCAGATATAATTTCGTTGTACATTTTCTGTTCATAACAAGAGCCGGAAATAAGACAAAATGCCCAATCGACGATAAAGCCCAGTGGCCTAATCCCAGCCAAGACGACTACAAGTAAACTCCAAGTAAACCTCAGGTATACCCCAGGTGTACTGCAGCCACTGATCATACATACTGGCAAAATGGGGGGGGAAAATCGTATTGATGAATGGCTAGGGCATCGGAAATGCTCACTTGGTACATATGGCGAACATAACTAAAAGAAAAATGTGACTGAAATTTAGTGGGTAATGAAGACGAGATGGAAGACGAAGGAGGGAAGCCATGCGTCCCTCCACTGCCGTAACTATTCACTGCCGGTGAAGGGGACCGGGAACGGCCAGCATGCTCACTGGAAACGTTAACAAGGAGGGTCGTCTTGACCCTAAAGAGACGAGCCCTCTCCGTTACCCAACCTGAAAAACCCCTGACGGTTCTACTCTCTCTCTCTCTCTCTCTCTCTCTCTCATTCCACAGTCTTACACCTACTTTTTTCTTTGAGTCTACTTTGCGTTATTTCGTGGGTGTGTGGTGATACATCTACTCTCTATAAGTCTACTTTAAGTCCTGGCTCCATTAAAGTCCTGCTGCGTGTCGATGGACATCAGCACTGTGCAGAACAGAAGGGAAGTAGAGAGAAACTGATGCTTAATGGGAGAAAAACACACACACACACACACACACACACACACACACACACACACACACACACACTGGTTTAAAGTGTCTGTAAATGAAACCATCCGATGAGCCGATAAATCGGACAGGGTGTGTCACTCCCAGTAATCACACGGGAGAGACATTAGTCTGGACAGAAGTCAAGCGCTGGACACTAATGAATCATCTGCTCTGGAACTTCCTGTGCATCCAAAGGTCACTCTGGTAGTTACACGAGAAGCTGTCTACTGGCCCGATGCAATCGTAATGACAAAAAAAAAAAAAAAAAAAAAAAAAACGCTAAGCGAAAAACGCACGAAGTGCACCACCTATGAGCGTTCTCTCTCTCTCTCTCTCTCTCTCTCTCTCTCTCTCTCTCTCTCTCTTACTCTGTGCCTTCCTCTTGAGCTTCACGTGTACCTTCCGTCGCTTTCGGGAACCTCTTCTCTCTTGACTCCAGCGCTCCGCCTGGGGCCGCCGACCTTGTGTTACTGCTCCACTGTGATATCAAGGTAGCCATCTGAGAGGCCCGTGGGATTATATGACCACCGGAACTCGCCTGATCTGGGAGTCTTTGTAGATGTAAGTGCAACACTTACTTGAGATTGTCTGCTTCTTAGTCCATTATGCTCCAGGAAGAGACTTGAAGAGTCTTATAATCAACGCTGGTTACAGTCGTCTACTACAGGCGGTGTAGTGGATGCCTCCTCCCGGCACAGCTGCAAAATGGCCTCTTGTCCAGCGAACGTTCCTAGTGGCCAATCACCACCGCATCTCCATCAGGCAGAAACAGCCCTGTGAACCACGGGTCCTACACTATAGCATGGAGAACCCTGGTATGAGACAGAGGGGCTTGGAGAAGCCCTGTGAACCACGGGTCCTACACTATAGCATGGAGAACCCTGGTATGAGACAGAGGGGCTTGGAGAAGCCCTGTGAACCACGGGTCCTACACTATAGCATGGAGAACCCTGGTATGAGACAGAGGGGCTTGGAGAAGCCCTGTGAACCACAGGTCCTACACTATAGCATGGAGAACCCTGGTACGAGTCAGTGGGGCTTGGAGAAGAAGCTCCTTCCAGCACCGTGGGTCATGTAATCTGATGCCGCCGGAGCACCTTACACACCCCGACCTCAACGGCAAGAACCACATCATCCACGACAGAGGGAGGGAGTGTGGGAGGGTGTTTCCTGACGGCGCGAGCATAATCAAGGGACTTACGTAATGGTTCATTGAAATTCATATGTTCCCGAGAGCCGTCATTGTCCGTGAATGGGGCAGGAACGAGAGTTTGAAGCCAGATCATACATCACATACGCTGCTGCTCCAGCCACCAACAGATCCAGGCTTGTGGTAACGCTCATATTCACACACAATGTTGGTCCAGGTCACCACTGTGATGACAGCCCAGAGCAATGTCCTCCATGACTCAGTGTTACCCGTGTCACCATCACTATCGTGGTGTGTTCATAATGACAGCTAGAACTTTTGAGTCACTGCGACGAGAAGTGTGAAGAGCACGCACAGGTGGAAATGCATCTGCAGATCTCAAAATGCACTTTTGCAGCAGGTCAAGATGTACCTGCACAGGTCAAGAAATCTGAGGAGGACACTCGGGTTGAAACATCAAGAGTTCATTAAAAAAGTCCTCCCCACTTCATTCTGAGTTCCCTCATCAACGTACTTCCAAACTAATACGAGACGTGATTCCACCCCGAGGTGAAGAAAGTTGGGAGAGATCCACCTGCATGTGAGAGGTCGAAGAAAGGGGGAGCCAGCGTTGAGGAATCTCACGACGACTTGATACAAGTGAGCTGTGGAGGACGTGATGCTTCCTCCTATGCCATTATCATTACGGGAAACATGATGGTATGGGGAACTCTACCACAGCCATGTTGATAGCAAAGGCAGCGATCATGCTACACGCCTAGCCAATCAAATAAACAAATCAATACACGTTATAGTAACTGAATCTTGTCCTTTTTTTTTGTGGGGGGCAATCAGTTAATTATCACATTAAGCCAAGTTACGTGTAAGGGATAATGTGTTTATTTTTTTCTTAACAGTTAATAACCAGAGTAAAACACGTTACGGGTCTGGGTTACTGAATCTGGTTATCTTAATACTAAGTTAATGATCAAGTTTGGGGATTTCCGTTTATGTTTCGCCTCTCAAGAATGGCTCGAATAAGAATTCGGTTCGCGACCGAAGGGGGGAAGGGGAGGTGGGGGGGGGGGCTAGAGGGGAAGGGGGGGATGGAGGAGAAAGTTTGACGGAGAGACACAACTTTGGTGCTGATTGGACGAAACTGCATTAGCGCTAACAACATGTAAAGACTGAGCCAAGAGGAAGTCAAGTCTCAGTGGCGAGACTGGATTTATGAAAAAAAGAGAATTCTAAAGAAAACGCGAAACCATGTGACAACTGCGTGAATTGCTGCTACAAAGATTTTAGCACATATTAAGGTGAGATGGAAGTAAAATACTCAACAATTGAGTACAACGGGTTAGAACAAGCCATCGGGAAAGTGCATCATCCTGCCCTGATTCCACAGACGAGAGAGAGAGAGAGAGAGAGAGAGAGAGAGAGAGAGAGAGAGAGAGAGAGAGAGAGAGAGAGAGAGAGAGAGAGAGAGAGAGAGAGGGGGGGGGGGGAGGCAGGAGGGTTTAGCGTTCCCTAAATCCACAAATCCTTAACCGATCCGATGGAAATTTAACGACCAACCACAAAATCCCACTTAGACGCAGTTCTGTAGTTGCCACTTGGAAAAAAATAAGAGAGAGAGAGAGAGAGAGAGAGAGAGAGAGAGAGAGAGAGAGAGAGAGAGAGAGAGAGAGAGAGAGAGAGAGAGAGAGAGACATTGTCGATTAGGAAGATCAAATATGTTTCCTCCACAGAGAGCCGAGTGTCGCTGGATTTGTCTCCCGTCCACAACGTCTACGTAAAGAAGAAGTTCCTCTTTAACATTTCGGAAATGACGAAAAGAAATTTTGGTGTCAGTCTTTACGAGATCGTTCATAACGCTAGGAAGAGGAGAGGCACTTTTGTTACAAGGGGGGTGCGAGGGGCTGTTGCGGGATGGAGGGAGGGGGGGATAATGTAGTGACGTCAGTGGTGGTTGTGAAGGGAGCGGTTGTAACTACGACGATGGTTGGTGACGGCGGTAGCGTTGGGGGTTGTAACAACGACGATGGTTGGTGAGAGAGGGGTAGCTGTTGTGACGAACGATAATAGTGTGGTGTTGATTGTGGTGGTGGAGGCAGAGGTGCCTGTGGTGGTGGTGGCAGTGATGGTGAGAGCGACGGGATATCGGTGTGGTGATGGTGATGATAGGAAGCGGAGGTCGTCGGCGTGATGGAGGTGAGCAGTTAAGATCTGTGATGGTGATCTACGCATCACCCTCCATGACACGAGGAGAATGGCTGGTGTTGTCGTTCACCCGCTACTCTGTTATGCGAGTCTGTATGTCCACCCTTCAGCCACAAGGGAATAGTTGATGACCTACCCCGGCCCCAAACATCCAATTAAGCAACAGGTTATTTTCCGTGACCCATCGGAAGACATTATAAGAGATTAATGGCTACTCCTTTAAAAGATTCTGTGATTATTCGGTCCATCTGCAGTCTCTCAAGTGTCTTCTACACATAAGATCTCCATACCTTATCCTTGTACCATCTGTAAATGACGATACGAAACATGAGGTTTGTGTTTGCATCGGTAACAGATACGAGGGTTTACGTTAAGCTTGGACACCAGTACAGTTATATGCCAAGGGCGAGAGCTCTTCATTGTAGAGACGCCGGAAATCACCTGTTTGGCAGAGGTTTTTATCTTTTATTGATATGAAGCTACAGACCCACCTTTCTAACACGCGTGAACTTCCCTGTTCTAAGCAAATCGGCATTATTTCTTACAGGCTTTTTGCCAAGTCTCTGTATATCACTCGAAGTTTGTTTCTCAGTATCTCTGTAATTCTATGCAGCGATTAAGCTCACCGACAACAAAAGCATGGGTTGATCTCGCCTTAAAACCATATCTTGTTTCCCCACAGTTTGTTCTTCGATCAAGCTGCCACGAGCTGTTCCTCTGCCTTTATTAAGCTCCTTGGAGGCTGCCTCTGGTGGCCTATGTAAACACCACATCCTAGCTGGCCTAGTGCACTTTGTTGGTAGCACTTGTCCATGCCCTTTATCAGACCTTCCTAACGAAAATGTTCCGTAGTGTTTCTATTGGCTCCAGGCAATTCTCTTCATGTACCTGCTGATTCTAAGCAACGGTAGATTACAGACTTTCATGTCTTATCGTACCATCTGGGAAAGCATTTTCCACTGCAAATTGAGAGCCACACCTTCCAGGATTTTCTGAGTGTCAATTTCCACTTTAAACAGCACAGCCTTAGTGCTTTCAGTCGTTCCCAGGAGGGGTGGTTCATATCACTGAAAAAAAAACGTCATTGAGGATTGTAAAGGTCTTTCCACTTTCCAACTTTCCAGTCCTGCCCTCCTTGAGAGGTGATGTTAGCACACAACAGCGTTCCAGGTTGGCGAGTGTACAAGACTCTCTGAAGAGCATCATCACGAGTTTCTCTTCTCCTGAAGGTTCGTATGATCCAGCCTGCCATCATCGCTGAAGAGGTAGCTGTTGCTCAGAAAAGTTCGCTGAGGGTCAGGTTCTTTGATGCTATGATTACGAAGTCTTCTACACAGCTTTTCCAAGAGGTGATGGGGTTCGTTTATGATCGGTATGATGACCATTTCGTTTTTCTCTATATAATAGAGTAACTGAAAGGTATCTCCATTATAGAGCATGTTATTGTCAGTAACCGAACAGATGACTTAAGGGAATATGAAAAGCTGTACATGAACACACAGTGTTAATGTGTACCTAGGAAAACAGCACATGAACTGTGTGGAAATAAGATATGGTACGAAGGTATCGGCTGTCCAAATATAATTACAGTGAGGAAAATCCTTGCCTTTGAAGTAGCGTATCAGGTCAAAGGTAATAGGGTCGTACCGTCGCGTACTCGCAGGGTAAAAAGGTCAAGTTGTACCATCATGTGTGTGTGTGTGTGTGTGTGTGTGTGTGTGTGTGTGTGTGTGTGTGTGTGTGTGTGTTTCAAAGCGCAAGGGACAGAAAAGAAAAATATCGTCGCTGGAGAAAAATAGATGAATGGAAGGTGTCATTCAAGTGATATGAAATTGACTGTGAAATATGAGAAAGATGGTGAGTTAAAAACGAGAACAAAAAACAGTTTAAAGCAAAGGGAATAATAATTAGAGTTCATTAAGGCCACTCCCTGACTCACACACACACACACACACACACACACACACACACACACACACACACACACACAAACACAAGGCCAAGGGAGGAACTACAAATAAGACGAAGCAAATTATACAAAAGGAATGAATTTGATAATTGTATGCAAATGAGTTCAGTGATATACACGACAACAGTGATTTGGGACGAGGGAGGGAAGAGAAGGGATGCAAAACGTGACATAAGGTGACCAAAGACAGTTCCGCGGTCACTACCGTCAAAAATGTGGTCTGTCATAAAGACAGTTTTAGGAACATTATGGCACAAAGGCATAGTCGAAAAGACAAGTAACAAGGGAGAAAAAAGAGAGATAAAGTAAAGCTTATTTTAGGTCATAATGTAATCCAAGTAATAATGCTCTACGAAATGTGAGATAAGGTAAAGCTTTTTTTTCAGATAATAAAGTAATCCAAGTAATAAGGTTTTCTGTAACGTCAGGTTATAATACAGTATTGGTAAAAAAAAAAATGGGGTTGAGATTCATGGAGTTGTGACATCATAACATGACACTGTGGTAAGGTCAAGTAATAAGGTGGGTCATAAAGTCTCGCAATAAGACAAGACTCATAAAATATGATGGTGGCTCAGCAGCCAAGTGAGGATGTGAGCTGGAAAGATGTATTAGCAAGATAAGGATCGTAAAGCCCAGCAGTACAGGTCGTGATGGACAGCCCTTTAGGGTCAAGCTAGGTCAGCGAAAAAAAAAAAAAAGGAAAGAGTAGAATGGTAATAAAAAGAAAGTCAGGAATTCAGAGAGAGAGAGAGAGAGAGAGAGAGAGAGAGAGGAGAGAGAGAGAGAGAGATAAAAGGGGGTGAAATTGGACTCGAAAAAGAGTGAGCATCATTGAATTATGTATAAGAGAGAGAGAGAGAGAGAGAGAGAGAGAGAGAGAGAGAGAGAGAGAGAGAGAGAGAGAGAGTACCTCGGAAGGTCAGGGACGGGCTGGTAATATGAGGGTTGGAGGCAGTAAACACGAAACTCGCAGATAACAGGTCATACGGTCGGTGGTGGTGGTGGTGTTAACAGACGGGCGGGCAGGACAAGGCCGGGCCATGACGTAAGAGGCGGGGTGGCGAACGAGACACAGACGTCGTAGTGTCGGGGCAATGAACCAATTCCATCTTACGATATAATTCCGGTCATTTATTGCGTTGGTAGGGAGGAGGGTGTGTATTTCTCTCCCTCCCTCCCTCCCTCCCTTCTCCTCCTCACAGCGGGCCTTGGGAGTCGGCTGGTCAGCTGCCTCTATGTCTGGCTCCTAAATAACGGCTAATGTTGCAATATGAAGACATTAATGAATGGACCCAATAAAGTCCTTTCGGTTCTTCCATCATCCGCCTCAAGGCAAAAGCTCCCGGGGCCGGGCGAGGGGAAAAAGGAATTTATATGGCCAGCTTGTGCTCCCGATTTACGACAACTGGGTCCCTGAGTGAGTTGTGGACTTAATAAGGACTCTTGAGGCAGGTGGACCTTATCGAGGTCCCTGGTACTCAATAAGGCAAAAAAAAATGAAAAAAAATAAAGAAGACTTAAGGACGAGCGTATCAACAAATCGACCCACTGATCCCCACCTGACAAGAAGCAATAACCAGCAAAATGAAACAAAGTTTTCTGGGGCGTATCTGACCTGGGCTCTGGCGTCTCGCCTCTCCCTCACTGCATAAGTCTCTCCCCTGCTTCACTCACTCCCCTCCCACCTCTTACAACTCCTTAGCGACCCTTCCTGGGACTTACTGCCCCACTTAACACAATCTAAGGTCTTAAGTTCCCTGCGTCTTCCCATAATTTCCCTTTCATTTGGTCCTTCTTTTCTTGTGTTATCGCCACCCTGCCACCATTCGTATCCTTCAATTCAACTTCCATTCCTCCCCCTCCTGATATTTTGTTTTTTCTCCCTCCTTCCTCTTCGTGTCCTCAGTCAATCCCTGGCTGATAACCATCTCAATCTCTCTCTCCCATCTACGGTAGAGACTCCTCTCTCTCTCTCTCTCTCTCTCTCTCTCTCTCTCTCTCTCTCTCTCTCTCTCTCTCTGCCTCTTTTCACCTCCCCCCGCGGCAGATCTCGCCCATGATCCATCCAGCCGCTCTTTAGCACGGATACCCCCCTTCCTTAGCAACGCTTCATGGGGGATCTCTCTCTCTCTCTTCTCCTCCCGGCAGAATGAAGCGTGAGGACCAAGAAGGAGGAACACCCACTACCACCACCATCCCAATCTAATGACGCGGGACATAAGCTGCCATCTTCACCGGAAATTGGTTGCTGGCTATCAGAACGTCACTATCTTCTTCGCCCTCATCATCATCATCAGCAGCGGCGCCATTGTAAGCAGTAGAGAGAGAGAGAGAGAGAGAGAGAGAGAGAGAGAGAGAGAGAGAGAGAGAGAGAGAGAGAGAGAGAGAGAGAGCCAGTGCAACGCTGTCGAACATCAGTCTCCACTTCACAACTACAACACCTCGCTCCAGCGCTGATGTTGTGTCTCTCATGTCACCATTTCCGCTACATTAGTGCTTCAGTCTTACACTGACGTATACGTACATCTTACTGAGTCTTGGGAGGCCTCTTGCTCCCCAGTGGCTCAAGCTGCGTCGATGATGCTGTGAGTTGGGTCGTCTGGTCGACCAAGCTGTTTGGAGGATGCGACCAGGAGGATCACACAATTCTTCTCTAACATCTCCAACGTACATATGCACTTTACTACAGTTAGTTTTCCAAGTCACTCATGCCAATAAGGAATGATGGCACACCGGACACTGCGCAAAAGACACTTCAAGATTTTCCGATGCGTGGGTCATGCCTTTATCAATCTCGTTCTCAGTCCAGAGAAAGAAAAAAAATTGTGAGCGATTTCAGTCGTTTCCAATACCTCTGATCTTTTCTACACTTTGGAACTCATCAGTGCACAATATCTTTGTATAGAGTGGATACATACTTTACAAACTGCGATCAAATCCTTTTGTTTTGTTATCAACTGATTGCAAATATAAGGACAAACCAAAGGATGACCTTCGGACCTCTTTAAAGAAAAAAAAAAAAAAGGGGAACTACACAGCTTCCTTCAAAGTGCTCCAGACTGGCCAGGTGGCATAACATATAATCAATTCAGACCAGCAGCAACACACACCCTGGTGGTAGACCAAGCTCAAGCTAGGACAGTCTAGGTTTATTTCATTCTGGTTTCGTCGGCAAATTACGATACCAATTAAATGGTTCGAGCTCTCCATCTTGATGGGACGATATGAGAACGAGAGACAGATGGTGGTGGTGCGAGTACACAGTTTCCCGGGAGAGAGAGAGAGAGAGAGAGAGAGAGAGAGAGAGAGAGAGAGAGAGAGAGAGAGAGAGAGAGAGAGAGAGCTGGACTTTAAGCAGTTGCTTTCATAACAGGGTCCCGGTAGCAAGACACACACACACTGCTTCCACCACACCCATTCCTCCCACCTCGCCCACCGGACCCCCTCCTCAAGCACTACACACTCACTTCTGGCCCCTGGAGCACTCACTCCTGTCCGGCAGAACAAGCTCTCCTGCCTCCTTGAGTACTCACTCCTAAATCCTCGAGCATCTGCTCCTAGCACTATGAGGACGGCGGTAGAGGCCACTCCACTGAGTCAGCTGGTATGATTACAGTTTAAATGATTGCACTTAGAAGTCCATATATATATATATATATATATATATATATATATATATATATATATATGACAACCTGACCTCTTAACTGGTTCTCTGGGGTCGTACCGTCGTGCTCAAAGGTCACACCGTTGTGCTCAAAGGTCGTACCGTCGTGCTCAAGGGTCGTACCGTCGTGCTCAAGGGTCGTACCGTCGTGCTCAAGGGTCGTAACGTCGTGCTCAAGGGTCGCACCGTCGTTAATCAAGGATCGCAACGTCGTGTTCAAGCTATGTAATGTCGTAGTCATGCTGCGTAAGTCCCGTCGGGTTAGGAGGGATTTTACCGTCATGTATAAAGAGGTTGACGCAAATCAGAGCTGAACACTGTTACTGGCAGAGGAGCTCACAAGGGGCTGGCTGTCTTCATGGTCGGCTTACCGTGTTACATCCCCAGGTCCTGGTGTTACTCATGACCTTTCTAAAGGCTCCTGTGGCCCTAAGACTGCCCTACTTCCAGTAGCTGGGAAATGTAGATTCTTCTGGAGTGAGAGGTTCTTTTGGCGAGGCTGTACTCCGAAAGATACAGCATCAACAAAGCAGAGTTGCTCTGCCATCTCCCACCCATCCTCGCAGCTCCAAGCAGCAGTACCCATCAGCCCAGCAGGGAGACATCATCCCAGACCCGTGCAGCAGACAGCAATCATCACAGACCAACTCAGGAACTCATGTTATTGGACAAGGATGAGACAAGTCTATTCCAAGCGATGGCGTATACCACTGGTAAACTTGGAGACCTGTGTATGACGGAGGTCCACACCACTGGTAAACTTGGAGATCTGTGTATGATGGAGGCCCACACCACTGGTAAACTTGGAGACCTGTGTATGATGGAGGTCCACATCACTGGTAAACTTGGAGACTTCGGTATGATGGAGGTCCACACCACTGGTAAACTTGATCCCCCCAACCCCTTCCAAGGGGTGAGCATGTAACCTAAAGGGTTCGAGTTCCCCCTGTGAATATAAATGGTTAGCGATGTGCCCCCTCGCCTTTTACACCGGGGGGGAGGGATGGGGTGGGATGGGGCAGAGGTTGGGGGAGGGGGACGATTCTTTCTTTCCCTCCTTCTCCCCCCCAACCCCCCTCCCCGGTGGGATGTGTGGGATTAAAGAGACGTGTTTGGTTTTGTGAGTGCATGTCGCTCAGCGGAGGATGCGGGAGGCTGGATTTGGACTGCAAAACCTCGGGGGATAACATCCGCTGGTCACAGCAGTCTCGCCCTCAGGTGATGCCTTGGGCGGGAGGGTTACACACACAGACCACTCCCTGCACCACTGTGACGTGTTGACGTTGTCGAGTGGAGGAGGAGGAGGAGGAGGAGGAGGTCGGGTGTGAGCGAGTGACAGTGGAAACGACCGATATCAAACATCGTCACTCCTCTACGCAGCTTTTGTTTTGAGAATCGATCCATTTCGGGGAAAAACAAACAAAAACAAACAAATTCTTGCAGGGGAGAGAGAGAAAAAAATAGGGTCGTTTTTCCTTGGTGACATCACATATATGATGGGCCAGACGACGCTTTAATGGAGAGAGGGAGAGAGAGAGAGAGAGAGAGAGAGAGAGAGAGAGAGAGAGAGAGAGAGAGAGAGAGAGAGAGAGAGAATAATCATACAATTACTTTCCAAATTAGGCATTTGATATTTAACCGTCAGCGGTAATGAACATCGAGGGGATAATTGCCAGCCAGACGCGCTGATTGGCTGGCGCGATCTGAACGTATATCTGACGGCCGTACAGGCTGCCAACAGATACTGGGGAAAAAAGTTATTTTGCTGGGAGGTAATTTGACCTAACCTAACCCAAAATTACCTCAAACTGACGTAAACGAAGGCCTGGATATATATATATATATATATATATATATATATATATATATATATATATATATATATATATATATATATATATATATATATATTATCATTATTATATACATACATATCAAGCACATGAGTATATCAGGGTATATAACGTACGTCGCTTCTTGTACAATGAATAAGCTCATGGAGGAGGCCGATGTAATGGAACAAGAAAGACATAGTTAGACTAGAGAGTTTCCTAGTAATAAGTGTCGTTGTTGTACTCACTGGTGCACAAATGTACACAAGGAGTGCAGTGTGAGTGACGGCCACATTCTCTGACGTGCAGATGAACACGGAGGTTTTTGAAGTGAGATGTTGCACGTACCCAACAGCAGCAGTAAGATGGATAGTGGCTGTCTGGCATAAAGGTACACATGTACACGACGGGGGCTATGAGGTGGGCGGCAGAGGAGCCATAGGTGGGTGGTGTAGGCGTACCCAGCGTGGTGGTGGGAGGAACATGCTGTACCCACAAGGCTGACCGGAAGTACATGTAACCTGACAACAGGAAATGTATGGGACTCGCAAACAGACTGTCTTTTAACAACATCCCCCTTCACTGTAACGCTTCTGCGTCGCACCCTCGTCCTTCGCTTCCGTGTTTCTACTGTGGCCACTGACGTACTCCCCGGCTACACCCGTATTCCTTTTAGCCTCCATCCGTCATCATAACACTTGTGGGTCAGTCTCTACCATTCATTCTCACCCTCTTGCTCCCGTCATCATCCCCTGAGTCCACTACGTTGTGGTCAGGATTATATTTCTTTATTTTCGACAAGCTTGTCCGTCTCTCCTCCCGTGTGTGGTCCAGCGGGTCCTCTCCGTCTGTACTGACGGACCACTCTCCCTTCTCCAGGAAAGGACAGGGTCAAGAGTGTTTCCCCACCACGTACTGCAGATTAGCATCTCTCATACCTTCCCCAGTGTGGATGCATGGAGATCTCTCCCCTCACCGCTGTGGATCGATGTCTAGTCACTTCCTCCAGCACGTACCAACGTCTCCTCTCCAACGGTCTGAATCATTGCTCTTCTGTGACCAGTGTGGACCAATGTTTTTTCGCCCTCACTACAGGGAACACTGCCTCCCAACCTGCAGGATGCACCTCTCCTCCCCCAAAATGTACCAGTCTCTCTCTCTCTCTCTCTCTCTCTCTCTCTCTCTCTCTCTCTCTCTCTCTCTCTCTCTCTCTCTCTCTCTCCTCCCCAACTACAGCCCACTGGTCTCCTCGCCTTTTCATAGGAACCAAGTATTTTCTCTTCCGTGATACGGACCACTGTCTCCCCTTCATCAATATGGAACACCCCTCTCCCTTCTCCCCACTACTGTCCACTGTCAACCCTTCTCTGATATGAACAAGTGTTTTCCCATTTCCAGGATGTACATCCACAACTCTCTCTCTCTCTCTCTCTCTCTCTCTCTCTCTCTCTCTCTCTCTCTCTCTCTCTCTCTCTCTCCTCCATTATCAACCACAAGGCAACTCCCCTTTTCAGCAGTATGGATCCAAGTCTTGTATCCACCACCACCACCACCACCATCATCTCCCACTTCCTAAGGATGGTTAACCTCCTTCCATCTCCTCCAGAAGACACCCGTGTTTACACTCCCCCTAGTCAGCTCCAGTGTCGCCTCCCGTCCCTGCGACTGGAAGAGCGAGACACCACAAATTTGCACTGCCAGACAACTTAACTCTCAGGCTCTTTCATCCGTTTGTCTACCCCACACCCCTTTCCCCAAAAGGGGTTCAAAGGACTTGGTAATTTAAGTTCTTGCGTAAAGCTACATCCAAGTCCTCCCCCTCCCCCTACACCGCCTCCCGCTCCCCCCTGCAGGTTTTTTAACTTGGCATCTCCCCCTTCAAAGAAATTTTACTTCCCCACCCCCCTTTCTAGTTGCTTCAAAGCCACTCCCATCCTCCCTTTTTTTTATCCTCAGTTTGCTCCCCTGGGATTTTTTTTCTTTCTTGCTTCCCCCTTTATCCCTCTGTATATTTCCCTTTGGCTCATCCTTCGCTCTTTATGGTCCTTCACTTAACACTTTACGGCTTCTTTCTTTACCCATTACGCTGGCTTTCATGTGTTTGTTTACCCCGGGCGCGTCCTCCGGCACACAACTTTAGAGCCTCTATTTGCCCGACGTGTCCACCCACAGGCGCTTTCAGACGTCTGGGGAAGAAGTGTGAGGCGAACGTACGTACAGTCAACACCCACAAAGACGACGCGGGCGACGCCGATAATCTCCCAACGCCTCCAAGAAATGTGGAACGTCCTGCACGCAGATCTTGCATCACCCAAAGCAACACCAGACAACTTTAGGGTGTATGTATGTGTGTATGTGTGTATCACTTCACTCTACCTTCTCGCTGAACCTGGGGTAATTCCAATGCCTTCTCTGTTACTTCCTTGCTGGCATCCCCTTTCGACAGTAATTGTAAATATTAAGCTCCTTGTATCGCGTCTCTCTGCCTTATATAATCTTTTACGAACGTAGGAGAAGTAATCTCACGGAATGTTATCAATTTCCTGTATCATCCTGTCAAAACCTTTGTGTGTAGGTTTGAGAGAACCTCATCACCTCTCGCTACTATTTTTGTTTTTCACTATGAATCCATCTTCAAAAGTAATTTCAAAGTATATAATAACTACTTACTTTGAACCTTTCGAGTGTAGTAATTCTATGGGATCTTATCATCTCGACAGTCTTCCTGTTAATCCTTCAGGATCAACTTTAAAGGAATTTTTGACAATACCAAACTATGATCCTTTCATAATTAATCTTAAGGGATATCAATCCTGTCTTTGTGGTCTTACTCATAAGGCCTTAAAACGTAACTTTCATGGAACCAATCACTTTGCATTCTTTCAAGAGAAACCTTAAAAAAATCACTTCTTCTTTTACATTTTTACTAAAGGCTATACAGGAATGAATCTAAAGGAATCTTCAAACTTCTCCGTCTTCTTATTCTAAACCTTTCAAGAATAACTTCACTGAATTTTTAAATTTTTTTTTTCTTTACCTTATTTTTTCATTTCAAGATTAAGTTCCGGTGTCTCAACACTTTTCTTTACGCCTTTCAGAACAAACTTTTTTTTGAGAGTCACTTTAAGGCATCTTAACGCTGCTCTCTACCTTCCAGTTCTCAACCCTTGAACAATAATAACCTAAAGGGGATTCCTACGATTTCCTTACCTTACCTTAAACTCTGCAAGACTACCTATATAATGTTACCTCACAAAATTACCTCCCTACCTCCCTACCTACCGTATATAAATCCTACATGAGAGAATAAATACCTTCAGAATATTTCATGACTGTTTTTTATTTCCTTCTTCCTGGAGACCTTTTTTCTTTTTGTGGACTCCGAGCCTTTCACACTTGAAGATTCACTTGGCCTGTCACTTGTGGCTGCAAGGCCACCAACCTCCCCCAACTCCCTCTCCTTCTGGACACTCTTAAGATCCCAGGCACACCGCCTTACAGCAACCACTTCCAGGGACTGTGTCTCTCTCTCCTGTTCCCTTACATAATGATCATCATCCACTCCTCCTGGCTTGATCTATCTTCCTACTTTGTCTTTACACTCGAAGAAATCTTTTCCACCTTTTTTCTATGCTCTACATTGACTCTTTACATTCTCTTCCCTTCTTCTTCATCTTCTTCGTCTCTTTCACGTTATGTGTCATCCATAACACTATCTTCTGAAGGCTTGTGCGACGTAGTTGTAACACGGCTCGTTCATTCGTCCACTTATCATTTCACTTTCGACCAATTAAGTGTTTCATCGTCCATTACCTCACTTATTGTGAGTGGTGCCCTCACCCCTGCGCCAGACAGCCCGGCCCGCTCTCCCAGCTCACGCCCCTTCGTAACCAATACAAAAAAAACCGCCCCCCCTCCTCACCCTTTCCCCTGTGAGTGCTAATGCCTCAAAGATGGTCCCCTACCCCATTGGATGATTCCTTCCTCCTTCCCTTCTCCCTCCAACTTCCCTCCCCAGGGGGAGAGGACTTCCCCTCCATCTCCACCAGAAATACCTTGCCTCCCCTCCTCCCCTTCCCATCCCTCGGTCTCTTAAAACTCGACCCGTCTTCCCCTCGCGCTGGTGTCCTGTAACCCCTGCCCCGGGCACTGTGGACCACTCGTGGCGGGCGATCCGTGGACCACGCCACCGTAAAAGCCAAGCATTTGGTCACTCCAACCCATCCCTTCTTTTGCTGTCTCTAAACCACTCTTATTTTACCTCTCTCTCTCTCTCTCTCTCTCTCTCTCTCTCTCTCTCTCTCTCTCTCTCTCTCTCTCTCTCTCCTAAAAAGAGACAGAAACACACACACACACACAAACCTAAGGTGCCAGAGGACACTATCTAAAGCCCCATCAACCGAGAGAGCTCCACGTCGCTCTGGATGGGCTTCAAGCAACCCCCAGCCAAACTCCGATGCCATACACGTCTCTCCTTCCTCCTTTAGCAACATCCGAGACATATCCTCTCCTTCGTGAGCTAAGCTGTGTACGCACAACTAACTCCCTCGTTCATAAACCTACATATATATATATATATATATATATATATATATATATATATATATATATATATTTTCTTTTCACTTATTTTGACACTTCGTAAACCTTCCTATGTAATTCCACATTTCATTACTTTTTTCCTCTTCGTTCGTAAGCTATAAGACGATGCCTCATGCGTGGTGGGGAAAGGAAAAGAAAAAAAAAAAAAGATTGATCCCACATTCGGTCACAATTTTCCACGTTTTAGCTGAGCTGGAGAGGCCGCATGATTTCCTCTGAGAGTTCCCCGGCTGTAGCTGTCTCCAGCGTACAGCTTCTGGCTGCTAGTCTGGTCTGGTCTGGTCGAGTCGACCCGACCTCAACACTACCACCACCACTAGCAGCACTATAGCTAGTAGCACTACCCAAGCCTTGGTCTCACTACCCCCCCCCCCCCCCCACACACACACACACACACACACACACATACCACATTGTTAATCTATATATATATATATATATATATATATATATATATATATATATATATATATATATATATATATACACACACACATTCACACTATCTTGTTCTTACCTATATATAAATTGAAACCACCTTGTTCTTATTCTATTTATGAATTTAAACCACCTCCTTATTACAACATATAAATCTAAACCACCTTCTTATTACAACATATAAATCTAAACCACTTTCTCCTCACTCTATATATACATCAAACATGCAGTGATCTAGGGTGCCTGTGCTCACACCAAGACCAGACCCAATGCGGTTAAAAAAAAGGGAGAAAAAAATATTCGTCCTTAATTCAGTTAATGTCAAACCTCATCTGGCCAGCAAGATAAGGCTTTCAGGTATGGGGACAAAAATGTATATAATGGGAACACCAGGAATGTAGGAGCGGAAAGGGAGGAAGAGGAGGAGGAGGAGGAGGCATGACACTCACCTCCCGTCCAGCCCTTGGATCAAGCAGACGATTATAATAATGACTGTGGGACTCACTGGCGGCCGTACACACAGTTTGTTTACTACTGTCATCTTACATGAGCCCGCGCAAACCTACGTCTGTCTGTCACTCCGTCTGTCTCTGTCTGTCTGTCTGCCTGTGCTTGCCTAGCCATTCTGGTAAAAAAAAAAAAAAACCCTCGTCGTATGTAGGTATGAACTCTCTCTCTCTCTCTCTCTCTCTCTCTCTCTCTCTCTCTCTCTCTCTCTCTCTCTCTCTCTCTCCAACACACACACACACACACACACAAACACACACACACACACACACACACCCGTATCCAACTATGGGTGTAATATTCATGGGTAATAAGTGTCTGTCATTTGGATGATGGTCTGCTTTCAAGCTGAAGGTCATAAAGTTGTTGCTCCCACGAGTCAGTACCAGCATTACGTTTTTCTCGTCGTCTGCTGTTGCAGGTCATTCAAAAAAATGTGTGTGTGTGTGTGTGTGTGTGTGTGTGTGTGTGTGTGTGTGTGTGTGTGTGTGTGTCGCACGTCATGGACACTAACAGTAACCCAAGTCAATTAAGATGGTTGATTTACACAAATCACGAACTCAGACAAGATCGGTCAAGACGTCAGGAGTGTGTGTCACGTCGCATGCCACACACTCCTTTAACACGACCACTGTGACTAAAACACACACTAAAACCTTTTAACCCCAAACCAGCGATGTGACTGATCATCACACACGTTGCGAAGCTCGCAAGTGCTTACGTCGGTCATGCGACGACGTAGAAGTAATAATGTCCAGTTAATAGCGAGACCTCACGCATGCAGCGCCAAAAGTTACCTTAGAGATGCCCTCTCCACATCGTAACATTTTTTTTTCTTTATGTTAGCTGAGACGACACGGGCAACTGAAGCCCTAAACATATATATATATATAAATATATATATATATTTTTTTTTTTTTTTTTTTTTTATACTTTGTCGCTGTCTCCCGCGTTTGCGAGGTAGCGCAAGGAAACAGACGAAAGAAATGGCCCAACCCCCATACACACGTACATACACACGTCCACACACGCAAATATACATACCTACACAGCTTTCCATGGTTTACCCCAGACGCTTCACATGCCTTGATTCAATCCACTGACAGCACGTCAACCCCTGTATACCACATCGCTCCAATTCACTCTATTCCTTGCCCTCCTTTCACCCTCCTGCATGTTCAGGCCCCGATCACACAAAATCTTTTTCACTCCATCTTTCCACCTCCAATTTGGTCTCCCTCTTCTCCTCGTTCCCTCCACCTCCGACACATATATCCTCTTGGTCAATCTTTCCTCACTCATTCTCTCCATGTGCCCAAACCATTTCAAAACACCCTCTTCTGCTCTCTCAACCACGCTCTTTTTATTTCCACACATCTCTCTTACCCTTACGTTACTCACTCGATCAAACCACCTCACACCACACATTGTCCTCAAACATCTCATTTCCAGCACATCCATCCTCCTGCGTACATCTCTATCCATAGCCCACGCCTCGCAACCATACAACATTGTTGGAACCACTATTCCTTCAAACATACCCATTTTTGCTTTCCGAGATAATGTTCTCGACTTCCACACATTTTTCAAGGCTCCCAAAATTTTCGCCCCCTCCCCCACCCTATGATCCACTTCCGCTTCCATGGTTCCATCCGCTGACAGATCCACTCCCAGATATCTATATATATATATATATATATATATATATATATATATATATTAGCCTGAGCCAGGTACCCATTTCATCGACCAGCCTCTAGGTGTGGAGGAACAGCTGGGTTAACTGAGGGCCGACAGCTGCAACCAGGATTCGAACCTGTGCTCTCGATCCTGGACTCCTTAGGAGCCAGAAGCTCCTCGAAGTCGACGAAACTATACTGCTCTCTGTCCACAGGCGATTGTAAAGCCTCGCCAAAGGTGGTGAATTGTCACTCGGTGTGTGTGTGTGTGTGTGTGTGTGTGTGTGTGTGTGTGTTTTATGACGCTGATATTTACTGTCCATAATGCTTCCTTAACACCTATATATTTCCTGATTTTCTCCTCACACTCTATAATACGTCCTGAAAATCAGGAAAGTTGGGATTCCTTGTGTTGTGCATCTGCATCGCTCAGACGCGTCTGGCCTGCTCCCCTGTCAACCCATTATCAAGATTAGAAAACTTACAAAACATTAACCAAAATTCACCTCGGACGAAAGATTTATATTCTGGATCACACACACACACACACACACACACACACACACACACACAGTCAAGTTGAAGGATAAGTTACACACCCCACTGTACTCACAACCAATCAGTGGTGCCTTTCAGATCAGCCAATTTGTAACAACAGTATTTTTTTTATAGTCTACAATCATACCTGTAGGTTCCGATCTGTAATCGCAAGTGTGATATCTAATCTGTCACCAAACCTGGAGCCTCACGTCTGGAACTACACCAACAACTTATAATCTGTAACCTTAGTTTCTAATCTACAACAAGACCGACAGCTTCTAATCCATCAGGAAACCAGTACTTACTAATCAATAACCATCGCAGTCACGTCCAATCTTTTCTTTATATATAAAACCCACATCGGCAATTCACATTTTTATAATACCTTGAACAATTTCCAATCTTTATCCCGAGCTGGTAAAATTTCATTTCCGGTCTCTAATCAAACCAACAATTTTCAACTAATATTCGGAGGAGCTAAGTTGTTTTCCACCTGATTGGGACCCAGTCACGCATGACCTTTAAGGTTGCACGTGAGGGGATTGTGCTGCCCGCCAGCCTTGGCTGGCTGGCTGGCTAGAGAAACGTTTGAAACGTTTAAACGGGAGGGAAGCAGTTTAGAGGGAGGGAAGGAGTGAGGGCAGGAGGAATCGTTTAAGGAGTCGCACTCGCTCGTCTAGGGCTGGCAGACCCACTCACTCGCTACTACTCCCAGACTCACTTGTCCCTGCTCTCTCTCTCTCTCTCTCTCTCTCTCTCTCTCTCTCTCTCTCTCTCTCTCTCTCTCTCTCTCTCTCTCTCTCTCGGCATCAACCGACCGTGCGGAACTGTATCATTTTTCCCATATTTACTTCACGCAATCGGCAGGAAACTATGTACACAGGAGAGGGTTTGGCGTGGAGCAAGAGGCGACCAAATCTGTCGTTGATGCTGTGTGCGGCCGGTTGGACGCTTCCCTCAGCATGCACCCTCACACACACACACACACACACACACACACACACTCACCCTTCGTCGTAAGGGTCTAAGGGAATGACAAAAGGACTGGGGGGGGGGGGGCTGTATAATCTGATGCTAAACGTTATTTACTGCGACGTTTATGGGCGGAAACGTTTGACAAGACGTAAGGAAGATGTCATGTAAATCGTCTCAGAGCAGAGAAACCTATCGATATTTCAGTGACTTCCTTTTTTTTTTTTTTTTTTTTACTTCTCATTATGCATTATAAGTTTACCAATCCTATACGTCCTGGTTCTCGACACTGCTGTCTTCTGTTTCCACGAAATCATCAGCAATCAAGATCATCATTATTTCCTGTGTATTTAGCATTTCATTATAGAATTTCCACACGAGGCCCAGATGACGACTGGCAGTTCAACCTCTGACCTCGTAAATCAGGGAGGGAGGAGGGGGAGACTCCGTGTATGCAACATGTGCGCCATCAGGCAGGAGCGATTAGGGGAGGGGAGGGAGGGAGGGTAGCTGCTGCTGCTGATGCTGCATCTGTGGCTAAATACTAACCCCCTTCCCGCCCCCAGCTCCCCTCCGTTACCCAAGCGCCAGGCGAGGGTGTTTCTCCCCTTTTACACACACACACACACACACACACACACACACACACACACACACACGATAAAAATACACCTCTCCTATGGTAAGAGAGGGAAAAAATAGACAGAGTTGGGACATGCAAGCCTCAGTACTGCATTCAGTAACATACGTATTGCCTATATATCAGTGTGTTGGGAGGGATGGGATAATGTCATACAATAAAATACATCCCAAATATTTCTCTCCTGGACGTTTCAACAGCTTAACTGATAATTCCATTCTTGAACTACTTCGTTATGACTTGTGTTGATTACAGTTTGTGAGCATAGCTTCTCCTCCTCCTCCTCTTCCTCCTCACATATTCTCTAATGAACCAGAGAGGAAAAACTGGCGAAGACTCTGCTCAGTCTTGCCACAACCCCGACCTAACTAACTCGGCTCTGGCGGACGGCCTATCGTGTGCAGTAAGGAGGCTCGTGCGATGCTCGCGGCTGTGCGAAGGCTCTGTGAAGCAATCACTCACTGTTTCTCCCAGACGCAAGAAGGTGTGGGAAGAGGCCTCTCAGTGGAAATGATTAATCCATCTGGAACCTTTATCCACAAGAGAGGAAGAAGAATCTTATCTTTCTGAGGGACTGGAGAGGCTTTTAGAGTGCTTTTCCTACCTGTATCAGAAAGGTAAATTCTTCCCTTGCGTCTGTGGAGAGGGGGGAAAAAATGAGTCTTGAATAATGATGCCTCTTGTTAAGGCTAATGTTGTTGTGTGTGGCGCGCCCTGCCAGGCAGGAGCTGCCACAACTGTTGTGTGTGACAGACTGAAGTATACCTTTCCTCTCTACCTTGACGTCGTCTATGTGCGTTTTAAGAAGCATCTCTCCATGCGATGTGACAATTAGTATTTTTGGAGTCGATTCTTTCTCTAAGTCCATGTTTGGAGCTAGATTTTATCTCATCTTTATTTTCAAAGTGGGATATCTTTCTTAATAATGCGCTCACAAGGATAATTTCTAAATATAATTTTTTATTTTCACCTTGAGAGCGAAACTGTGTATCTAGGTTTTCAAATAAATCAATTTTTCTTTCAATTCTCATTACGGATACAGGGTTGTGTGTGGAAAATTCGTTATAAAGATATTTAGTCTGTAATGTGGGTCATATTTGAAATATGGACGCACGCGAGAGCACACCCTACAAGGCCCTTGTGACTACGCCTGGTGCCAGGTCTCTCTCTCTCTCTCTCTCTCTCTCTCTCTCTCTCTCTCTCTCTCTCTCTCTCCGAACTAGTGAAATCGAGAACGATTTCCGGGTCCTCATTTCCAGCTATCTCGCCACCTTATTACGGACAGTATGGGCGAGACGGTGTTTATCTATATTGGTGGTTCTTGATTTTCTTTGAAAATGTGGGGGGGTCTCTATTTTAATTTAGCTCTTTCTATATCACATTTCATCAAAGCACCCTTTTTCATCCTTCGCAATTTCGTCCGAGATGTTATCAGTTCTGCATGCTCTCAAGCACACACTGTGCCTTGCAATTTTTCGCGAAATGGACGACCCGTCTTTCTTCTTCTTATCTTATACGTTATCAGTATTCATCGGTAAAATATCATGCCACGTCAATTACGACATTTTGGGTCGTGCAATGAATGATTCACTCCGCCCTGTCTTGTTTCCAGCACGCAATTACACTGAAATCTGTGCGATTACATGGCTTGGAGGCCCAATCAACCGTACACATAACAACAGACGAAGAGGTCTTTGTGACACTGATTATATATATATATATATATATATATATATATATATATATATATATATATATATATATATATATATATATATGACTTAAATATATGAACCCTGATAACTAATCTGCACGGGCGTTTCACATCCACCCAGGTAGTTAATTAATCTTCATTAATTCCACAAATCACTTTCCCTTGATTAAGAAATGCATTATTTACGGAATAAATTAACTTACTTTGAAACGCTCTATCAACATGCACCGGAATATGAAATAAATCCAAAATGCTGAATCGACTACAATTGCAAAATGATGATGTATACACGTCTGACCAAATCTGATTTATTCTCCCTCTCTATTGTGTACTTGGAATAAACTGACACGGGGCTACATCCAATCCAGTCCTTCAGTCCAAATCACAGACCCTCACATATACACACAAAGTCGTGCATATGTGGGAAGGACTCAGCCTCGGTCTTAAACTGTGGGTGGAACACGACTACAAAGCAGACACTGAAGGAAGGAAGAAGCTGCTGCAAGAACAGTTCAGGTACATACCAGGTAAGTGTACGTGAGGAAAGAATGGGAGAGACAGAAAACATAAGGCCTGACGAGTCTTAGTTTTGAAGTGTCTGACGGAAGATTGTATCCTTTATCTTCACATGTTTCTTTAAGGTAATGTCAATCAAAATCGACAATAGGTGCTTGATTACGACACACATTCGCTCTCACTGGAGCTATCTTAAAACCAAGGCTTTACTATTCGCCACCTGGCACCATCTGCCCCTTTTTCTACGTAGCTTAGGCACTCATCCCTGACTCCTAGTGTCACACTGTTCACTAAATAATGTATAATCCATAACTATTTGTTTTCACAGTTACATGTAAAGAATTGTACAAGCACAGTGTCTACTGTGACGTAAAAAAACACTGAGTCAATACGTGATTTATTTTTATTGATCACGTGAATAGGGGTTAGGAGAGTAAAGAAGCAAGAGGAGGATAGGGAAGGAGCGAGGGTAAGAAGGAGGAGGAGAAGGGAAGGGGAAGGATATTGAGGATAAGATGAGAATGATTGTTCTGAGGAGAAAAAAAAGGGAATAGCAGTTGGAGAAGGAACGGGAGTGGGAAGAAGAGGAACATGAGCGGGAGGAGAAGGAGCACGAGCGGGAGGAGCAGGAATAGGAGAAAGAGAGAGAGAATGAGGGGAAAAAAAAAGACTGCAAATGGGGCAGCCTGGGGAAGACCAGATGCCTGACCAAAACAAAATGTTATTTCCCCCAGAGTGTAAACAGGGTTAATTTTACAACTTCCTCCATAAACATTTAGTTAAAGACACACAGTGTACAGTGAACACCAGGAAACCTGTGGTCCTCTACGTTGAGCTGAGAGAGAGAGAGAGAAAGGGACCAACCATAACAGGATATTTGGTAAAGCCTCAGGCTAAACGGAACGACAAAACTACAATCGTCTTGGTTAACCAGCTGACAAGCGGTACGAGCCTGAGCTGGGCAGCTTCGAATGAGCTGTGTCGACGACAAGAACGGAGGTATGAGCACGAGGAAGAAAACGGGGTAGGAAAAAGAGGGGAGGGATAGAAAACGGGGAGGGGAGGATGATATGGGTTTAGAGACGTGAGGGTAAGGTTGGTTGGGGAGGAGAATATCAGTGGGTAGGAAGCAGAAGTCAAATAAGGAGGGAGGGAGAGAAATATAAGGAATTAAATGAGCCACTGGTAATATATGAGGGGACGGAAGGAGTATGGGGGAGGAAACAGCTGGGGCAATGTAGGAGGGGGAAGAGAGAAGGGAACTAAGGGGAATTAAGTTGTCAGTTGTCAATGAAAGCAAATATTGATGGGTTTAATTTGGCTTCATATGGTATATAATTGTTTCCCCTTTAGACAGTCGGGGAGGCTTTGCTTAACATCAATATCAATCCAATATCGGTTGTAAATATGGAGTCTCCGAAGACAAATATTGGAGGCAATATTCAGTGGATTATGAGATATAATATCTCTCTATAATGACATCCCCCACTCCACCCCCACCCCCCCACCCTGACTCATTAATTCAGTCCTTTGTGGCTTGTGACGAGGCAATTATCGGTGACGAGGTTATAATTAGCAACTGTGTGTCTGAAGGTAAATTGAGAAACGTACCCATGTAATTCACGTGTAATATCCCTCTTTTTAGAAGCAAATATACACATTAACGCAACCCAGCTTCCTTAAAGCATATCCAATATTCTCACTTGTTTCTTCAAGAGTCATACATATACTCTTTTTAATATTTTCATAAAAACTAAAATAATAAACACATGAATGCGCTTCCAGAACGATAGATAAAAAAAATATGATATTCTTCGTAGCTGCTGGAAAAACTTTACGTCCACCACGACAGAAATGAACCTGTGGCTCTTCTTCGAAGTCATCCATAAGCCTGGAAGTCATTCCAAGATGAAGCCATCCATAAGCCTGGAAGAGCCACTCCAGGATGAAGTCATCCATAAGCTTGGAAGATTCATTCCAGGATGAAACCATCCATAAGCCTGGAAGAGCCATTCCAGGATGAAACCATCCATAAGCCTGGAAGATTCATTCCAGGATGAAACCATCCATAAGCCTGGAAGAGCCATTCCAGGTTGAAGTCATCCATAAGCCTGGAAGAGTCACTCCAGAATGAAGTCATCAATAAGCCTGGAAGATTCACTCCTGGGTATACCAACCATAACATGTGCAACCATCTTACGAGCCACCATCGCCCAGAAGCCATCTGTTATCAGTCTGTCGAATAATTCAATACGTAATTCACCATTTCTCACAGATTTACAACTGCTGCTGCTGCTGCTGCTGTTGATACTGCTGCTGCTGCAGCTGTGCGAGTGCTTCACATGACGAAAACTCCGGGGTTACCAGACGAGTAAATAGGGGCAATCGATCCGCGTCTCTCACCAGAGAACCAAGTGTATAAAACATTTCTCTTTATGCGCTACTTGAGGACGCAAACATTCCTCTTGGACCCTTGGGAGAGTTTCAGAAATAGGAATGTTGGGTCGGGTCGTAAATAATGAATAGTGTGATCTTGAAGAAAGGAAGTATCGCCAGCAACTAAGTCAATGTAAGTCGAGACTTTCTCACTGGGTCGTCATTACGAGGCTCCAGCCATGGAATTCCAATGGACCGACACAATACATATACATACACAAGTAAGGTATCGACACAATACGTACACAAGTAACGTATCGACACAATATATACACACTCACACAAGTAATGTATCGACGCAATACATATACACGACGTGGAGTCAACAGGACATGTATTATTTCCTCAGAAAAATAACGAAATAATAATTTTTCATCATACATGACAGAGAGGACTGACCACATGCCCCTCCGGCAGCAAGCAATACCGTCACATGTTTTCTGACGTTACTAAGCGTGCCTCCGATGCGCGGGAGAGAGAACAAAGAAATAATGAAATGAAAAAGTTTAAAACACGTATTTCTTGTTCCAGTTTAGGAAATTACTAAAGAACACGTAAGCTTATAGCGTGAAGCATCTTTGGTCATGACCCTCCATTCTCCCTGTTGGTAACAGTCCTCCCTACCACCACCTTCCAACACCTCACCCTCCTCCCGGTAACTTCCTCCCTCCCACAATCCCACCAAGCTCTGTCCCGTCCTGCACTCATTATCGTATAAATTCCTATCATCCAGCATTATCCGGGATCATCCGGGGTTATCTTGGGGCTTACAAGAGTGATAACCCTCTCATTACCCGTCTCCGTGTTGGCCCGCGTCCTTAATATACATAAACACAGCTGAGGAGTGTGGATGAATCACAAGTGGAATCGAATGGCAAGAGCCTCACCGTGTCCAAGATTCTCCCCACCCCAAAGAGAATTCGTTAACACACAAATGACCTATATAAACATATACATCCTGTCACATACAATATATTTCATATACACTGAAGGATATAGGAAACTTAACACCCAAATGATGTATATAAATATATATGTGTATCAACTGATACATCAAATATATGATATACAATATGAATAATGTGTAAAACTTAATATGCAAATGATTTCGAGTGAAATAATCCTATGATATACGGTCCAATGGATAATGTATACATTGCAGACTTTATAATACCAGGTGATATGCAATGTATGATATGCACACTGAATGAATCACGAGACCTGTTCGTCTACATACGAAATGACACCAATATAATCGTCCTGATACAACCCCTAGAATACATACGTTAAGTGAATGTCGAACAGGAGCATCCTACTGTAATTCCTGTAACCGAGTACAGACGCTGGGAGAAATGCTACTACAGTTACAGTCGTTACGAGAGGCAGGGAGCTGTTTGGGGGGGACTGGCTGCTGTATCCTCTTCTGATGTCTATTGAATCATTCGAAACCACAACAACACCGGTGAAACCGACCAACGTAAACACCTGGTAAGTACTGCTGAGGTCTTCGTAGTAAGGTCTTCACCCCCCACAGCCCAGGCTGGGCCCAGGGTGCTCGGTTGGTCTCGTTGGTCGACCAAGCTGTTGGAAGCCGCAGCCTTAAATCTCCTGAGGTTCTGCATTCAGTATCTCTGAAGGAGCGCATACTTGTTTTCATTATCATTTACTCTATCGTCTGGATTCATTTCGAGGTATAGAGGAGCGTGAAAGCTCGCGCGGTGTTTACAGCCCTTAAAGTCCGTAGGTTCGAATCCTCGTTGCGGCAATCGGCCCAAAGTCAACCTAGTTGTTCATCCTCCCTTAGGGGTTGGTCGATAAATCTGGTACGCCTCAGTTAACATAAAAATAAACGGTAAGACTACGCCGTGAGGCGCTCACGATCTGGACCTTGAAGGCTCGAACTTTGTGGTCAACGGCGTGACACACAAACGGGACCACATCTGAAGGCCAGATAACGGTGAACTCGATGGTCTGAGACGAGGTTATCTACGGGTATAACCTTCGTTAAAGAGGTTTTCGTTCTACACCAAGGCTCTATTACAAATTCTCATGAGAACGAAAGAAAATGTTGTTTAAAGTATGACTGATGTATTTCCTTTAAAAAATTTAAAGAAAAAAAAAAAGATACCCGCTGCCATATATATACTCCTCTTCAGCGTCTATCGGGAAAGAATCTCTGAATTCTTAAGTAAATTAATGGTCAGTATGTATTACTTGCCTTCCGCAGAACTGCTGTTGGCCAGGGACTTCATCAACATACCTGCAGGAGAGAAAAAAATACAGGTTAGTAAATGAACAAGAGCACCAGTACCCCCCATCCCCTTGTTCTGCTCCACGCCTAATGCCTACAATGACAATACAGGCGATGGCTGTTGTGACATTCTAGACATCAATAAGGATTTCAGTCTTCCGACAATATTAGACCTGAAGCATAATTTCTAAATGAATCATAGGTATCCCTCTTTTTACACAGTGTATGGGGCGGCGCTAACATTGCTTCACTGACATATGCAATATCCTGGAGAAATGTGATTGATATCTGCCCTTCCAGCATGAGTGAGTTGGGGGGATTCTAAGGGCATATAGAAAATGGTATTCTACGTGATGATAATTTAATTCAAACGTTACTCTCAAACGGCTCAAACACTTGGAAAGTTTATATAAACAACTGTTACGATGGAAAGTGTATATAAACAGCTCTTTCACAATCACTTTTGAAAACAAAGCCCAAATGGATCTGACAGCTGACTAGGTTTAAACAGACATCTCCCTCCATCACGTTCACCCTACATTGGAAACAAAAAAAAAAAAAAACAAACAATGCCGAGGCATTTATGATGAAAACAAACACAGTAATCCTATCATCCATTAACACAATCTTCTCAACCAACAAAGGAGGCAACAACGTTTGGAACTTCGCAGGAACTACCTGTATGATCAACTCACCGAGAAAAAATAAAAGTAAAACTGCATGTGACCCCAAACCAGCTTCAGACAGTCCATTGCTCTCCTTGTCTAAACACGGAGTAAACCGAGAATCAATTCCGGCTGGAGCATTTACGACACCTTGCCTCTTTGGCCTCATCTTCAAATCTATCTAGTGACCTGCTGACTCTCATGTGAAATCTCGGTAAGTCTTCTATCCCTCCACAACCAGAGAGAGATCGTGACTGACTCACTGATCTTATCAAGTTTCCTCTGAAATTGACATCGATCAGGTAAACCTTACAACTATAAGCTGGCATTTGCGAGGTATTCACTGAAGCAAACACTGCTTCACGAGTGCGTGATGTAGGCCTCGTTTTCGAACCAGTGTTGGGGGACCGGAACAAGAGGAACCTCATTAGCTATGATAAACGCGGAACATGGAGACTGTAAAGCTTGCGATCGGATACTACAGCGAATATGCTTGTATCAAATGAGACAGTCGGATCCTGCCTATGAACCTGAGCTACAGGCAGATGAAACAAATCAAGTGAACACACAGAGGAGCGTAAAGATTCAACATAGAACATGTAATCAGGGAACGGGTCGGAACAAATATGGACGGACGTTCTTGCTGTTATTACACACACACACACACACACACACACACACAGAGAAAGCACTCCTCCTAAACAGCTACTAACATTACTATCCACAGTTAGAACCACCAACCAGGACTTCAGCGCTTACTGCCACCCATAACGAAATAGAGGAATAATACACAACCAAACACGAACAACTGCCAAAAAAGAAAAGAGCAACGCCCAAATAGATCACCATCACCATCGTGGCCATTAACCACTGCAGCGCTACTTACCAGCAACAACAACGCCTAACAACAAAAACAGAGCTGTATGCCAATGTCCACTACGACCCAATGGAGCAAAAACTACTGACCAACAACCACAACCTACTCATTCTTCCATCAACAAGGCAAGGCCAAAACGGCGACAAAAACACCATTATTACCAACAAATACAGCACTTACCCAACAAACAACCACTATGATCACCAACTAACACATCTCTCATCACGCACAACAATAAAAACAACAACAATAACAACTGACTCGCACCACCAAGATACTTTCTTTTTTCTTTAGTCCTAAAGAAGTAGAATATTCTCTCTTTATCAACTTAGTCCAAGACTACAACAAGAACAGCACCACCCACCAACAAAAGGCAGGAAACAAGTAAACACGACAGGATACAATAACAGAGCCTCCGACCCTCCCTTCCTCCCTCCCTAAGACTCGTCATTCAGGACCGCTTACGGCTCCACCAACGCCCCCCCCCCCCCCCCCCCCCCCCCAATGCTGCCTGTAAACAGGCCAGACGGGGAATGGCTGCGAGTTGAACAACTTTTTGTTCAGTACTCTCATTCAAGTTTTAGGGGTAGAGGAAGGCCTGTGTGGGGTTTTTTTTTTTTCGTCTCTTTCTCCTCCTCGCCACTGTAACACACGCTGTTTGCCACCACACCCCCGAGACAAGGAACACCCTAGGTGTCGCGAAGGAATGGCTATGGGACCGTGGAATGGAACGAGGGCGGTAGACGTATGGAGAGGAGGGAACTTTTCCCCGCCTATGTTTGAAAGAAGGATTTCTAATGTTAACGTCGGGTGAAGAGACACTCTTGCCTCTTCTCATCGGCTCAAGGGGCCTCTCTCTCTCCCTCTCTCTCTCTCTCTTTCTCTTCTCTCTCTCTCTCTCTCTCTCTCTCTCTCTCTCTCTCTCTCTCTCTCTCTCTCCCGCTTTAACCTTCGAAATGGTGGTCTTTGGCAGTTTGTACATCTTATATATATATACACACACACACACACACAGTCGAGTTATTCCATACACAGAAGACTGCTGGCGTGACTCGCGTCCGGGATTTATGAAGACGCTCCTTACTCCACCACCCATGACCGCAGACAGACACACTGGATGTGGGTCCTGCTGCAAGTTCCTCGAGGCATTTGATTACCAGGAGTTGAAGTGTTTGACAGACGACTTTATTACAGAGGAAACAACAAAGACTCCGAATTCCAGGAACTCGAAATTACGCAGGGTGAAGAAGAGGACGAGGAGGAGGAGCGTCACAATGACCAGTGACTCTTGATTCTTCAGCCAAGTGTGCTTCGCCAACCAAATGAAATTGACATACGAAATGTGCCCATGACTGGTGAGGTGTGAGAGATGGGCTAGAGTGTGTTCTGTACTGAGGCACATTGGGTGAGGGAGTGAGGTGAGGTGGAGGGGGGAGATATGGAGTGAGAGACCTCCGACCTGAAGTGGATGGTAAGGTATGGCTGATGGAACAGAGCCTATGGCAGGGGTGAGGACGACTGCATGATGTGTGTTGGTGGGGTGAGCTTAACGGCGTGGAGCGTGCGCTGAAGTGATGTAGACGACCTGTAGTGTGGGTGTGGTAGGATGAGGCAGGCGGCGAGGAGTGTAGTGGGATGAGGTAAGATGTAGTAAATGCCCCCAGGTAGCTAAGACAGAGGGTCGGAAGTGACACTTAATGCTATGATGTAGCCATATACCTGGACCCTTTCCCTCTGATGGTGACGCCCATTTGCTACACGCACCACCTCATACCTCTGCCTTACACCACCAAACAGTCACCACACACTACCTTACACCACCAAACAGGTCCCACTCACGACCTCATTCATCCGCCTTACACCAACAAACACCCCATACATCATCTTACATCACTGGCTTAAACCCGCAAACAACCCCATTTACCACCTTACACATCTGCCTTACACCAACGAGCAACACCACACATAACCTCACACTGCAGACTACCCTGCATGCCATCCAACACCGTCGAGGGGCACATAAAACGCTTTTAACATTTGAACAACATTGTAATCATGAAAACATTCACACAGGCAACAAAGTCCTAACCTCACAAAGCTAGTCAACAAAAATAGTAAAATACTGATAATACAAAAACATCATCTAAAACAATTACAGTAGAAATATATATATATATATATATATATATATATATTGTTACATGAAAACTTTTTAATACACCCTCAGCGTTCTCTCGTCTTCTCCTGCTCTGACCACCAACACCAGAGATTTCCAAGTGTATTCAACAGTTCAGAATTCGCTGAGAAGCGGGTGTCTCCATGCGCTCCATGAGAGATGGTGTTGACCGTGCCAAACAACGTAACTTTTAAGTCTATCAAACTTATTAGAGGGACGAGGGCGGGCGGGGCGGGGCGGCCGGGCGGCGTCACTACGGGGTGACAGCAATGTGAAAGTTTGGAAAGAAAATTAAGTGAGGAGGGAGCGGTGGAGAGAGAGAGAGAGAGAGAGAGAGAGAGAGAGAGAGAGAGAGAGAGAGAGAGAGAGAGATAATAATAATAATGATGATGATAATAATGATAATAATAATAATAATAATAATATCATCATTATTATTATATTATTATTATTATTATTATTATTATTATTATTATTATCATTATTATCATAATCATGATAATAACAATAGCATTAATGACAATAATAATAACAATAGTAAAGTATCATTATCATAATCGTTATCATTACTGCTGTTATCATTATCATTATCAACATTATCATCATCATCAACGGCTGCAGGAGACGATGGTCGATGTTGCAAGGGTTGCACTTAGTCTTGAACGTAACCATTTGAAGAATGGTCTAACGAGGAGACTATGGCTGGGCTGGTTAGGGTCGGTTATCCAGGCCTTAAAAGGCATATCGACTGTCATGGGTCATGATGGCCTTCAACGTCCCAAGTCTGAGCCGCTAATCGAAAAACTGAAAACATCTTCAGCAGTGGAAGAGACTTCTCAGGTTTGTATATACTCTCACTGCTTGTATGGCCCATAGAAAAGAAAATGGCTATTTGGCCTTTAGGCCTATCACCTGCCAGGGGGGGCCATTAAAGGCCTTCGAAGTCAAACTATTACATCCACCAATCGAAAATATCAGTGATCACATTCTTCAGGTGTTAAAGGTATTTCCACGACCACATACCTCATCATGTATATATATGACCCATGTGACAGAGGGTAAAGTAGAATCCTGCGATGTATCTCTACAGGAGACTAAACCGATAGAATCTAGAGAATCGTAAATGAATTAATGACATTTCATACAGCCAATAAAAATCCAATACACCTCAAAAATATCAGATATTCCAACCACAGCCACAGTGACAAAGAGTAATTAAACTGACAAATAAAACGAACATTTTTTTTTTCTCCTCTTTGTTGCCCTCCACAAACATCAAGAGTCTAATAAACATCAAAACTGGAGCATAATATGAAATGCTTCAAAAGAACTTCTTCTGGGTATGTACAAAAGGAATGATCATATTAGATTCATTCTTCATCATCAAACCACGTAATAAACTTGACGGTGTGTGTGTGTGTGTGTGTGTGTGTGTGTGTGTGTGTGTGTGTGTGTGTGTGTGTGTGTGTGTGTAAATAACTGTGAAAAAGGGTGTGGTTAAGTGTAGAACATACGAGAGAGGAGTACGGAAAGGGTCTGTGATACATGTGAGGGTGGTGTGGGCACATGTACTACATGTACATGTGGGTGAGGCACATGTGCTGGAGGGGGGAGGAGGAGGAGGAGTGTCATGCATGCGGGAGGTGAGATGAGGGAAGGGAAGTGTGAGGACGAAGGCACATGGTGGATGCCCCAGAGGTGTGGGTGTTGCATGTCAGAAAGGAAAATGTGGTACATGTCGAGGAGATGGCGGGGCTACACTTGATGGGGTGGGGTGTGTTGCACGTTAAGGAGGGAGGGGAGATGAGACGTGGAAGGGAAAGGTACCTGCGGGAGAGAGGTCGATCCATGGGACAGAACAGTGTGTCACATGGGTATGTTAGAGAATGTCGGGTGCGTGTGGAGAGGAAGGGTTAGAAAGGGAGGTGGGCTGCCCATGAGAGAGGTTTATGCTACTTGATGGTGTGTGTTGGACGTGGGTGACTGACTGTGCTGGAGGAAGGGTGTGGTCTCTCTGTGGCATGGGTGTGGTACCGGTTGGTGAGAGACGTGTGAAAAAAAAAATGTGAGGTATATGTGCACTGTGTGTGTGTGTGTGTGTGTGTGTGTGTGTGTGTGTGTGTGTGGATGGCTGTGGTACTGCTGGGGGAGAGATGTGATTTATTAGAGTGAAGGGTGTGGTATTTTTTTAAGGGAAGGGTAAGTTATATGTGGGGTTGGAGAGAACGGTGTGTGGAGTATTTGTGAAGCGGGTGTGATACATGCGGTTAAGAAATGTAGAGTTCATATATATATATATATATATATATATATATATATATATATATATATATATATATATATATATATATAGTGCTTTAGCTTGTAAGGGATGGGTTGGTTGCTTGTTACGAGAGTAGGTCAGTGGGTAGAACCTGTTGGAGTGGGGTGCGATATTTTGTCTTAAAGGAGTGAGTCATGTGGGGAATAAGTGTGGTGTTTAATGAGACAGGGGCGTGTACTAGTTGCTGGGGAAGCGTGTGATGTTTAGGGGAAAGGTTCGTGTGGGTGTGTGTGTCTGTCGTGCTTGTGGGTATATGCAACATGTTATGAAGGGGTCTGGTGCATGGAAAGAAGGGTGAGTGTAAAGAGAAGGACAAGGTGTAAGGGAGGAGAGGCAACGGAGCGCATCTGGCGAAGAGGTTTACTGTATGAAGGGGACATGCAGTGCTGCATATGGGGAATGGTATTGCAACATGTCAGAGACATGTGTGGTGCATGTGAGGTGTGGCACTCGTAGTGTGCACAACGTATGGAGAATTAATACTGGTATATATGTTGTAAAGACAGTGTGGTGCATAAAGAAGTGGCTTACACTTGAGAGAGGGTCGTAGTGGATGCGAGAGAGATGTGTGGTGTGGGTAAGGAGAGGTGTGTGTGTGTGTGTGTGTGTGTGTGTGTGTGTGTGTGTGTGTGTGTGTGTGTGGAGAGAGAGTTGATGTGCAAAGCGAAGTGATACGAGGGGATCATGCAAGGTAAGGGTGGGGTCGTAACTCTCGTAGATGTGGTATACGGTGAGGGTGTGTGTGTATAGTGTGGTGGTGGTGGTGCATGTGGGAGGATAAAACGGTGGGTACAAGGCAGCATACGACCACAGTGAAGATTAAAAGAAATCCAGTGAAACTAAACAAGGGTAAAACTGGCTCGGTAGGGGGAGAACTGATATGCAATTTACATGTCAGTCAATATAAAACAATGCCTTCCGGTGGCCCAGGTTCGCCCCCAGTATGCCAGACTTAACTCGACCCTCAGAACAAAAGAACAAGCAAGCTACCTGGGGTCAACGTCATCCACGTCCAATGGACGTACTTCTGAACCACTGTGACCGGGATAGTGTCATTCACGGCTTCGGAACTTAAGTTTCGAAACACAAAACGACACTCTGTACCTTTCTTGAAAACGTTTCGCTGACGTCCTTCGTTTTTTCCCTTGATCGCCAGCAGCCAACTCCCCGGTAAAACTTCGGAAGGAATGGATATCGCAGAGAAAAAGACAGGAAGTGAGTCTTACAACACGGCATGAGGCGGGAGGGGGTAGGGTTTATATGAGAGAGAGAGAGAGAGAGAGAGAGAGAGAGAGAGAGAGAGAGAGAGAGAGAGAGAGAGAGAGAGAGAGAGAGCTGAGGTATGAATTAATCTACTGGACATCGTCGGACTGGGGGGGTGGGGTTCGAATGGGTGATTGAGGGATTTGTGTTGATAAAAAAAAAGAAAAAAGAGAGAGAGAGAGTAAAACCCCCAAGGGACGGGCTGTTCAGGTTCAAGCGGAGGGGAACACGACTTTAGAAAAGTAGGACGGAGTGGCTGACACAGGGAGGACACTGAGGGAGCAGGGAGAAAGTGGAGAGAGAGAGAGAGAGAGAGAGAGAGAGAGAGAGAGAGAGAGAGAGAGAGAGAGAGAGAGAGAGAGAGAGAGAGAATGTGGAAGGGGAAAATATCCGAAAGGGATATAATATGGGGAGCCAAAAGCTTTAGGGGGAGGGGGAATTGAAGGGGTTTACGTTGGAGAGCTTGGAGAGGGTGTGTGTAGGGAGCGGACGCTTGAAGTGGGGGGAACAGGATTTTCTGTAGTGGGGACTCCGTGGTTTGGAGAAGCGATGGGCTAAAGAGAAATGAGACCAACAAAAAGTCACACAGATCTAAATGATGGGCGGACCCGGCACAAGCACACAAGAACAAAGGATTCTTTTATTATCATTCTTTTTTTTCACTTTTTGGAGAGGGAATTAAGAGGGGGAGGTAAAGAGTTCTGGAGACTGGGGATGGAGGGAGAGGTGGAGGGGAGATTGGGGGTGGAGGACGGGGGAGGATTCAAGGAGGAAATGATATGTTCAAAGAAGAAGACTGGGTGGAGTCGGAAGGGTTAAATGATCGGCTCAAAGCAGCAGAAATGAGATGTTCTAATGATGGCGGAATCCAGAGTGATTAAAATGATCAGGAGAAAAAAAAAATAATCAAAAGGACAAGAAAAAAAATAGAATTAAAGAAAATCGAGGAATTTTTTTGTGGAGGAAGAAGATCTGTGGTGAATCACCTGTGTGGGAATAATGCGAGAAAGCAGGAGGGTTTGAACGAAGGAACACAACGAAGTCTACGAGCGCAGAAAACGAAGATTATAACGAACCTATGAGACAGCCCGGATGCTTGTTATGAAGGAGAGACGTACGCCTAGGTAGGAACAGTACCGGGAGATGGTGAGACGAACAGATGTCACTCAGGTGTATATACATACGTATATATCTTGGACAACGCATGATAACATGAGCGCAGCGGTCACCAGAGCGAAATCACGAGCAAAACTCAGCGAAATGACGCGCTGGAATGATACGCGAGAGTGAATACTGATAACATGCGGAGGAACGGAGGGTAAATAATAAACCAGGGAGGGAGGGAGAGAGAGAGAGGAGACAGGACAAGGGGGAGAGAGGGAAGGAAAGGTAAGAGCTCGAGAGGAAGGGAAGGGAAGGTATGTATATAACGAATATACGTCATACGTGGGTGAGAATTCGATCGCAGAGTGAGGGAGGAAGAAAACGTGAGGTGAAATAGAAGTGGGGAGTTAGACACGAGAGGAGGGTGAGGGAGGACGATGGTAATGCGAACAGGAAGAAGAAAAAAAGAAGATGAAGTGAACAGGAAGACAGTGAGAGGTGGCACGGGCAGTAGAGAGGAGACGCGAGGAAAGGAAGCAAACAGATAGGGTGAAGAGAGGGAACGAGAGGGGAATCGCGTAAGGAGGAGAGAAGGGAAACGATAAGGAAGAAATTTAGGACACTTGGGAAGAGGGCGAAGGAAGACGTAATGAGAAGCGGAAGAAAAGAGGAAGAATAAGAGGTATCGTTGACTGACCTTGCGAAAGGAGACATTCCAAACACAAGAAGACTGAGAGAAGTAAACTGGTAAGGAGAAGCGACAGGGGAGGAGAGATGTGTGGGGAAGGAGGAGGAGAGAGGAAGGAAGAAGGGAAAACAAAGCTAAAAAGGTACAAGAGGGCGTAGAGAGGGAAGCGAAGCCACCTAAGAAAGGACACAGCTAGAAGGACAAGCGTGGAGGTTTACGGTAGGGCGGGTGGGAAGGAGGTCCCAGACTCCAGAAGGGAGGACTGCGAAGGGAAGGGGGACTGGAGGAGTGATGGGAAAGAAAGGGCGTGACGGGGAAGATAGAAAAGGACGAGAGAGAATAGAGAGGGACCGGAGAGCAGCGAGGAGCTTGGGATGGCGATGGCATGCGAAAGGGACAGACTGGAAGAAAAGGAGGAGGACTGGGAGGATTAAGCGAAGAGAAAAGGATAGACAAGATAAGGAGGTTACGAAAGGGGTGCACAGGAATGAATTAAGAAGGGGCGAGGTTAGACTATGGACGAGAGGGGTGAAAAGGATAGGAAGGGCCTGACAAAAGGGGAAAAGGTTGGGGCGTGGAGGAGTAACGCAGGAGAGAGGACCGGGGCAGAAAAGTTGGCGAGCATAGGCAAGTGCAGGAGTGAGGCAGGAGAGAGGGGACCTGGCCAAACAGGGAGGAGAGATAGCTCTGTGTAGGAGTGAAGGGAGGACGGGGCTAAATAGGGAGGGAGGGAGGGAGGGAGGGTAGGAGTAGTGGTGGAGGAGGGCGACAGTGAAGGCAAGGGTGTGGTCGAGGTAGGGGCCCTGAGTCACGTTCAGCTGGAGAACACTAATGAACCTCTCACTTAGCCCTGTCTGCCGTCCTGCCACCCTCCTGTATACTAGAGTCCCACCAACACTCCCACTCACCCCCTACTGGAGCGGCTGCCTTTGTCAACCACTGATCGTCAATAGAGGTGGATGAATTTCCTAAAACGAAGTACTATAAGCGTCCACCGAAATAGCAGAGGGCTGAAACACACAGTACACTCGCAATGTACGGCATAAGGGGAGGTACCACACAGTCTGGGCGTGCACTCACTGTTAACTGGGAGTAATGAAAGGAACGTCATGACTCGAAGGGGAACACGATCTTGATTGGACAGCTGCGCTGTTTCCAGGGAGAGAGAGAGAGAGAGAGAGAGAGAGAGAGAGAGAGAGAGAGAGAGAGAGAGAGAGAGAGAGAGAGAGAGAGAAGAGAGGTCTTCCAAACACCAGCACGTCGGCCGCGTCCATTATACGGGAAATCCCAGTTTCTTTATTTTGCATCAAACAATGTGCAAACATCGCCAACAAAATGTTAAGCTTCGCAGTTAATTTGCGAGGCATTTGCTGTGTATCTGGAAAATCGCCATTGTCGGTGCACGTGTGATACATCGAGGCACACATCACTAAATTGATTAATGTAAACATTAAAACAAGATCAAATAAATAGCCAAAGGTAGAGCCAAAGAGCCCATCAGCAGTCCGAATTTTCAGCACAAACAAACCAGATTATTAGAGAGCAATCTACAAAAGGGTTCAGGTAACTGGCTCACATAAAGGACTCCCTGTTAATTGACAGAGGTGCGCCAGTGATGAATGTAAATTCCACCAAAAGATATTTAATAGTTTTTTTTTTCCACCTAAATATGCGGACTGGGTGTATATTCTCCATTACAAAAGTGCGTTGAGATAGATCTCGTTTTGCAACTGGTGGAATATTGCAATTAACAGTGTATTAAACCGTTTAACGAGAATTGTTATGACCATAACGGCCGCAGGAAGCGTCCCGTAAATCAATCCATCATCACCAGCATCATCACACACACTATGTCTAGGGGACCTGGTCTACACCCAAACACACCTTAACTACTTCACATATCGTAGTTGTTCCGGTGAACGGGTCGTCGGGATGACAGTGGCTCGGGCCTCCCTACCAGAGCAGAGACCCAGAGAAGAGACAGTTTCCAGGCTCTACAACCACCTAACCCAGCAGAATTCCTTCTCTCTAACAAACACACACACACACACACACACACACACACACACATAACACTGCCTCTTCTCCATCTGTTCTAAGAAGTTTAATGTTCCCCTCCGGCTAACAGCGTGGTACTACTCCGTTTGTGCTCCTACAGTTTTAAAAGTCTCATATCCAGGTCCCTCAAGACCCATGAGATCCAAGTTCATCCAACTTCGAGGTTGCCTGCGAGGCGTCTCTGACGGTGGCCACTCAGAAGTTCGGGGCTTGGGTCTTCCCTCATTACCTCATCACTTCCCAATGACCATACAGCTCTGAGAGGGGATCATCCCTCACTACTCATGATCCCTCATAAGAGAGGCGAGTCCACTCCTCAGCCAAATGTCATTTTTCACTGATCCCATCATGATCAAGGAGGAGTGAATTCAACCCCTCAAGAGCAGAGGTCTATTCTTACTTGTGGGTTCAAATCTTTCATCGTCTCTCTCTCTCTGACCCTCAGTGACCTACGTAATCCTTTTGTGCCGTCGCTCACAGGATGAGCGTAGGGTTCACAATATACTAGCTCCCGATACTGGCAAAAATGAAGAATCAGTCGTCACTAAAGATGATTTTTTCCCACTAACTCCATTTTTACAGATGCTTTAAGGGATGTGGGGCAAAGGTTCGTCCCGTAATACCAGAGTACACACTTTGCACTGGTCGCTTGCCACAGAAGAAGGTTCGTCTTTGAATAGGCTCAACTTTCCACTAGGTAGCGGGGAAAGATCACCTGTTTGATATCGTCAAGACGAAGATACAGATATACGATTTAATGATATCAGCTGAGTGAATGGTCTGTGATAAGCCTGCTTAAGGATAACGCGTACAATATGCAAGTACCTGAAAAAAAAAAATTCCCTCGCAAAGCAGGGTTAAATCCCTACTTCCAGGAGCTGCAGTGACATCAGAGTTCGATTCCCATATTCATTCTTCCCTACAGCATTTCCATGGTAGTATATCTTCTCTATGATACATGTTGTTCCTTTTTAGATTTTCTTGCCGGCTACTACGTCAGAGGGGAGTAACTGGTGGGGAGGAGCCGTCTCCTTTACGATCTTGTCTCTCTTTGTATACATATGTATAGCAATTCAGGATACCATTAATGTCTTTTATCATAGACTGGTCACAGACCATCCCCATTCACCTCGGGGTCAGTAAATCGGGTCACTCCTCGTTAGTGAGGGAGGCTTACCATTACCAGGGGGGGTTGTCATCTTTCACGGGTCATTTTCCGGCTCGAGTAACTTCTCGCTGGCTCTCTGACCCGTCCCTAAACTTTCTCATACTTTACTTTGGTTTAGGGAGCCCCATACTGTCTCCAGATCCCAGACTGTGACACAGGCTCTCTCTCTCTCTCTCTCTCTCTCTCTCTCTCTCTCTCTCTCTCTCTCTCTCTCTCTCTCTCTCCCCATGGAGAAAGGCCTGAACGTGTTACTCAGATGTTCGTTCCAGCAGGTTTCCATGTATCGTACTTCGGGGGGAGAAAAAAATGTGTCACTACTGAACTATCGCTAATGGGCGAGGTCCAGGCCTCAACACCAGGGTGTTCACACCCCGCCCTCTCAGTCTTCACTACTGGAAGTAACTTTTCAATCTTCAGTGTCCAAGAACACACCTCCCACCTGATCCTCATTTGTGAGGAGGGGTTCTTTCCTAGCCTTAACAGGACTCAACTCCCTTTGGAACTTCGGTAGTGACGAAGGGGCGCCAAAAATAAACCCTCACCACCACCAGCCTGCCCAGCGAGGACCTGGCTCGTCAGGAGAAAACAAATAGCGACCAGGATTCACCTTTCACCTGACAGAGGTCACTTCCCATTGGCTCTCCACTCGTGTTAAATGCTCATCTTCCACTGCAAGAGGGAGGGGAGGGGCGTCACTTACCCACCACATACGGACGTGAGGGGAAGTGGGAGCGCGCGGGTGCCTACGCCGGAGAGATGACCACATACACCGTCGCCGTACGCGTGTGACGCACATCCAGAGGTTACATACCTTCATATTTTTCCCGTCAGAAATCAGCCTCCAAGTCCCTTTGTGGAACATACACGCAAGATTTCAATTCCGGTCACGATTAAATCAGGGAACAGTCACTGTCTGTAGTCACTACCAAACTGAGCGCTTTGTCCTCGTACCAATAAAGTGTGTGTGTGTGTGTGTGTGTGTGTGTGTGTGTGTGTGTTGGTGTGTGTGTGTTTTAAGGGTAGAGAGTTTTACGCTCGTGTTGTCCCGTCTCTTAACTTGTATGTATATGTATCATGTCTTTACTCCGGTATATGTACACACACACACACACACACACACACACACACACACCAGCCTTTGCCAGGTAACCATCTTGCTGACCAGCATTATGGGATGAATGAGCACCTGGGTTTGGTGTGGGCCGATTGTTACGCCTAAAATTCGGGTCCGACTTCTGGCTGGCCGGTGCTAACCTATGGTCAGTAACGCTAACCCCATGCTATAATCGCTCCTCTTCTCCTTACCACTCACATTCTCAAGATCTAATACGCATTTGTGGACATGCTTGTCTTACGGAGGCAGCTAACTCATCCAATGGGTAAATGTGACTCATGATGAATGAAAGAAACACTACAGACGGGGATCTATGAGTCTTGGGCCTTGTCTGCCAGTTTATCAACACAGGGGCAGCACAACTTTAAAAATAGAAACTGTGTTACGAATAATCTAAATACCTCAAACTAGGCTACATCCATTTTTTTTATCTAACCCGGAATCGCCTACTTTTCGACTCATAAATATTCATTTGTACCCGCAGTACAGAATATTGTATTCGCCTGTATCATATTAATTACTCTGTACAGAAAGAATACGAATGAAAAGTTGAAATTAATATTTTCTCGCGGAAACACACACACACACACACACACACACACATATATATATATATATATATATATATATATATATATATATATATATATATATATATATATATATATATATATATTTCTTTCATACTATTTGCCATTTCCCGCGTTAGCAAGGTAGCGTTAAGAACAGAGGACTGGGCCTCTGAGGGAATATCCTCACCTGGCCTCGTTCTCTGTTCCTTCTTTTGGAAAATAAAAAAAAAAACGAGAGGGGAGGATTTCCAGCCCCCCGCTCCCTCCCCTTTTAGTCGCCTTCTACGACACGCAGGGAATACGTGGGAAGTATTCTTTCTCCCCTATCCCCAGGGATACATATATATATATATATATATATATATATATATATATATATATATATATATATATATATATATTTTTTTTTTTTTTTTTTTTTTTTTTTTTTGCCGCTGTCTCCCGCGTTTGCGAGGTAGCGCAAGGAAACAGACGAAAGAAATGGCCCAACCCACCCCCATACACATGTATATACATACGTCCACACACGCAAATATACATACCTACACAGCTTTCCATGGTTTACCCCAGACGCTTCACATGCCTTGATTCAATCATATGGCGTCCTAGCTACGTCTCTTCGTTGTATATCACCTGACTGCTATATTCTTTCTTGTGTCTCCCTAGATAATTTGATCATTACATGAAAGTGCACTTGGGAACTTATAGTGATTCATTTCCCCGTCGATTCATGGGATCACGATAGAGCGCGTGATCATCAGGCGCTCAACTGTGATCCTTTCCAATATATATATATATATATATATATATATATATATATATATATATATATATATATATATATATATTCCCCATCTGGGCAGTATGCCACTGAAGCACAAAACTTCCTTTGGAAAAAATAAAGTCTTGAGGTGAGTTCATTAAAACAACGCCGGAAGAAATGTACGAGGAAACAATTTTACCAGAAATATTTTCGGTTCCCAGGAGAAGCCGGCTTGCTGGTGGCGCATCATCCACGGTCGGTTCCCGTAGCGAACCTCCCAGGAATATCTTAATGACGACGAGGGTCGCCACCTCAACCTCCCTTACGGAACACACCTTCCTTCCTTCCTCTGATTATCATTAACGTCATCATACAATCCTACCAACAAACAAACAAACAAACAAACATAAAAAAACTTCTACAGATTGCGGGGTCTCCTTCCTTCCTGTAGCTCCTACAACCACGACCCTCATCCCACAACTACATCCTCGGTACCACCACTAATACAACCTCCATCACACACGTACCACAACCTCCGTTCCGCAACAACTAAAGCCTCAACCTAAAACCACAACCCCCATCCCACAACCCCTACAACCAACTCCAATAATTCTCCCATGTCTCCTGCCGCTAGTGAGCGCTCTCACCTACAACAGATACATCTTCACAAGGCGGGTTAGGAGGAGGAGGAGGAGGAGGAGGAGGAGGAGGAGCAGGAGCAGCAGCAGAGCGAGGCATTGGCTGGGAGGCACTGTCTCTTGCCTGAGGTACTGGGAAAGTGCTTGCGAGATCGGCAGTGAAATGGCACAGAGGGAGAGAGAGAGAGAGAGGGAGAGAGAGAGAGAGAGAGAGAGAGAGAGAGAGAGAGAGAGAGAGAGAGAGAGAGAGAGAGAGAGAGAGAGAGAGAGAGAGAGAGAGAGAGAGAGAGAGAGAGAGAGAGAGCTTTTCACTGAGGCAGCACCTGGGCAAGACAGGTAGACTTAAACAGAACAGAGCCTTTGAAAAACACAGTGTTGTCCATTCCCTCTGCCTCAGAACAACGACAGAGAAGTATTGTCTTCTTTTTTTCCCCTCGATAAGAACTCACTCTGTTGGTAACTCCCGACCTCCGTGGTAAGATGGAGAACAGGGAAATCCTATCTTGCTGCTGGAAGTTCTTTTTCGTTCCCACACCTTGAGTACGGCAATACTTCCAAAGATTTTTTTAATACCCACTGAGTAT
>NC_092242.1:67938519-68021019 GCF_036320965.1 Panulirus ornatus
TACTGGCCCCACCGACCCTCAGCTCTGTATGCCTACCACATCCCATCACAATCTTCTGCTGGGACGACTTGTGAAAGCCCACGTAGATATATATTACAAACCCAAACAATACACACACACACACACACACACACACACACACACACACACACACACACACACACACATATATATACATGGGTCAGGACGTAGCTGTTAGGGGAAATATATCAGAAGGTAAAAGAGTTCCAAAGATTAGCTGTGTAAAGAAAGAAACAAATATGACAACGTCCGGTCCTTGAGTTGCAAGCGGCCACACGAAAAGTAATCCTTCCACTCAGTACTGGGCTTGTCGAAGTTTTATGTGGTTCAGCTAAATGGAGGCACGTAAGCTGCTACCTCCGGGGAGCAGAAACCAATGTCAAAGATACAAAAGATGGAGTGAAATGCACAAAGGTGGCGTAAGGAAAAGAGGATCGACGCTGTCAGTAAAGCATCAAGAGGCGCGACCTCGCTAGATATGAAGTATTACTCCATTCATGGATGAACCAGTGTTTTGCATGATAGGAACAATGATCAAAACCGAGATTTTTTTTTTGGCATCGGAAAAGAAACTCCGAATTTTTGAGATGCAGTCTTACGTGGGGTTTACAGGACGGATTTAAAGGTGACGTCGATATTCAGGTGTGTTTAATATGCTGAGCGGTTGACCGAAAGAGTCATCCAAGGAGATAGGAAAGTTGTAAGAAACTCCGGAATGAGAACTGGAAATAAGCTTGACTAAGTTACGTGTGCTCCAGATTGGAGAAATCTCCAGATCTGAGTTTTAAGAGGTAGTTGTGACGAGACGGGATGTGGCTCGAGAATAAGAAAATGGAACGAGTATGAGAGAAGTGTGAGACTGCGGCAGTCAGCTGATTCGATGGCGTATGAGTACTTCGGGGATACATACTGAAGAAAGGAAATCGTTGCTTGAAGAGAAAGACGAGCGTGGGAGACAGGAGTGAACCTTGAGGAACACTGCTGTTAATGAGGGGAAAAAAGGTTACCATTGATCAACCAACAATCTCGGAAACAGACCAGAGAGACTTATGGATATAAAAGGACACAGTGAGTGAGGATACTTTCAGCTGGGGTTGTTAAATGTTAATAAAGATATCAATGTTATGAGACGTCAGAGTCTTCGAAGATGGAGTTAAGGAGAGAAACGAGAACGAACTAGAGTGTTTTATGTCGTTGGAACGGAGGAGCGAATGAGAGTTAATACAAGTCTGAAGTTGTTAGAGATCCTTTATGGCTGAAGACTGGAAAGATATATCACTGGAAGAAGAAGAAGAAGAAGAAGAAGAAGAAGAGGAAGAAGAAGAAGAAGAAGAGGAGGAGGAGGAGGAGGAGGAGGAGGAGGTTATCTTTTGGAGAAAGAAGCGCTTCGCTCCACGAGGATTATATCTGCACTGATTTCAGATGGAGATGAAAGCTTACTCCGGGTCAAAGGTTGGAGAGATTTTTTTTCCAGATTCTTTGCCTAAATGGCCTCAGAACGAGAGTGGTTGGACAAGGGATGGGAAGAAAGACATTCACAGAATAACCTCCATCAATACGCTCAGTAGAGGCAGATGCATAGCCAAGTGAGGGGCAGTGGTCGTCTCAACCATAATTAATAGACAATGATTATCATTACAATCAGCAATGTCAAGATGCTGTAAGAGAATAAGGCAGACATCGAGAAAAGCACTTTAGCTAGGCAGTCGAAACGCAACTTACGTGCCAAGGTTTACTACTGAACTACTATAATAAGAGACGGGCAGGCACCGTTGATGAACGGAACACTATTACAAAATCATACCTTTAGCGCAATTACATAGGGTAGCTCTGGATACAGACAGAGTAGGTACGCCATGTGGTAATGCTCTGGTGTGATCAGAATCTCTTCTGACCAGCCCAACAGGACGGGTATAACACCTCCTCTTATATATTCTGATCTTATGATCAATGTTTACTGGAGGGGAGGGAGTTAAGAGTCAGAGGTTCGATGAGTAAAGAGAGTTTCACAAGAGTGTATTCAGAAGAACCTTCAGAGGCGAGAGCTATGGTGCAAAGGATTCGAGTGGAAAACAAATCCATAAGTGTTTCAGGAGGATGGTCGCGACGTGGAATATGAAGAGGTCTGTTGATAATTTCCTCCGCATCATAATAATGGCAGACGAGAGGGCTTCCTCCGTCTCAACCCCCTGCGTGGATTTTAACCATTAACTGTAAGTTTTATTTCCTAAATAAATGCCATTTACGTAGGGGACACATCTGGGTGAACATAAGGTAGAGAGCACGAACAACTTCCACACAAGACACCTGATCTGGTTAGTTAAGTCAGTGAAGTGTGGCTTCTGTCTAAGTCATATACAGAAGTTACAATAAGTTAGAGGAGCTTCTGTTACAAACATGAGTTAGTGGACGATGATCACTCTGATGATGAGGTTACAACTATTAGGAGAAATGAGTCATCAACTACGATAACATATCATCTGTTAAGAGACAATGAGACCAGAGCTACGATATACATTATACAAGTGCATCAATAACGTTGATACATGCAATATAGAATATATATAACACAAAACCAGGCAAAAATATCAAAAAAAAAAAAAAAGGAAATACATTATGAGACTACAGATGTGTCTGCCATCACAATAACTTAACATCAAAGTGGGGAAAAAAATGATAATGAAGGCAAAGTAATCTAATTCGGTCATGACTTGCACTCACCTTTGTCAGAGTCCTGGAGCTCCTTGGCCACCATGAGGAGTGCTTGTTTCACGCACCCCCTCTTCACTCAGCAGACGCCACCGCAACCACCACACTTACACTTATACACACACAATCTCTCTCTCTATTCTGACCGTTTCACTTCACGTCACTGTTATCCTCAAGATTATCACTATAGTATTTATCTATCTATATTCACTTAGTACACCTTGGTTCTAAGCATTGGTAAGTTAAGAGTCTCTTTCGGCTCTTCACTTCTTAAGTGACTTCAGGTCTGATCACTGGTTGTAATGTATTTCTGTTAGGGATGAAAATATACACAAGCGGGTGAGTTACGTCTCCGTGAGCACTTATCTGCCAACACCCAGCTATTCTACCACATATAACGTGCACAAACATCCTCCACCTCCTCCTCCTCCGCCCAGATGTATAAACAATAAACCCACGCCAACTCTGTTTCCGAAATGGCTACAACTTCTCGCCAGAACGCGCCCGTGTGTGTATATACAGCCGGCCGCTATGCGTATTGGCAGAGCTTTGGCTGTTTAATCACGCCGCTGACGCCTGCCGAAACGCACATATAAAACTCGCCCTCCCCTTCCACCGACCAAACAGTGACTGACAAACACAGGCCGTCCCTTCCCCACTCCTCCATAACAAACAGTTCACCAACACTCACTCCACCATGACTCCCCCCCTCCCCCCAAGCCTGCCGAGTGACCACCCCAAACAATTTCAAACAAGCTCCATCACATTTTTTTCAACCACGTTATTTTCTTCTTTTACTTTTACAAGGATCTCGCAACTACAGACATGAACAGCCATGATATATGTCCCCATGCATTAGAAATTATTATAGAAAGGTCGTTCCGTGGTGTGTGAAAGGTGTCAATAATGTCTGAAAACGTGAAAAGCTTTCTTCTTTCTTTTCATTTTTGTCTACAATATAATATTTGGTGATATAGAATATAAATCACTGCACGTGCAGATTAAAGTATATGATAACCAGTGGCATGGCGTTTTATGGGCACGGTGTATTATACAGAGAGAGAGAGAGAGAGAGAGAGAGAGAGAGAGAGAGAGAGAGAGAGAGAGAGAGAGAGAGAGAGAGAGAGAGAGAGAGAACGGACGGATACATTCATAAGCGAAGCGGACCCACAACTAAGTTCAATAAACACAGCCACTGTGAGGTGATGTGTGGTTATGGAGCGGGGGTAGGGTAAGGTGGTGGGGTTGCTCTTCCTCGTCCTTAACTGGTCGCCTCCACCATAATCCCCTCCTTGTTCCCATACAGTGGACGGTACGTGAAGAACATCGCCAAACTGGGCAGAGCCATCACTTACCCTCTTTGCCCATTCGAGGGGTTAACTAAGGTCAAGATTCAATTAAAACCCCAAAATGTTACTCTACAGCTCACTATTTACTGGATGTAGGTAATGTTAACTTTCGTATAATCTGGTCAGATAAGGCCGAGATCAAAACAAAGAGCAGTTATCATTTCCGATAAGAAAGAAAACAGATTATTCGTCTCGAGGACAACGGTGAGGCCCCCTGGGTAGGAGAGTCTGGTCAAAGGTCACACTATCATGGCCAAAGAGGGTCAGGCAGCTCGCAAGACCTGACCTTCCTTCCTTTCTTCCCACAGTTCTGGAGGAGCGAGCGTGGGTCAGCCTCACCGGCACAACAGCATCGGATATGAGGTAGAGACGATGGGTCGTCCGTCACACACACGCACGACGACGTACTGTGAATAGTTCCATCATGAACACTGGACACGTCTCACGTCTGTGCTCTGTTTGGCTTAGCAGAGTTTGTAATCATCAGCTAAACCAACCAGCGGCGAGGGAAGATAAAACCTCTGGCTGTCCGACGATAAGATAAAAAAAAAAAAAAACGAGAGGGGAGGATTTCCAGCCCCCCGCTCCCTTCCCTTTTAGTCGCCTTCTACGACTCGCAGGGAATACGTGGGAAGTATTCTTTCTCCCCTATCCCCAGGGAATAATAATAATAATAACAATAATAATAATAATAACAATAATAATAATAATAACAATAATAATAATAATAATAATTTTTTTTTTTTCATACTATTCGCTATTTCCCGCGATAGCGAGGTAGCGTTAAGAACAGAGGACTGGGCCTTTGAGGGAATATCCTCACCTGGCCCTCTTCTCTGTTCCCTCTTTTGGAAAATTAAAAAAAAAAAAAAAAAAACGAGAGGGGAGGATTTCCAGCCCCCCGCTCCCTTCCCTTTTAGTCGCCTTCTACGACACGCCAGGGAATACGTGGGAAGTATTCTTTCTCCCCTATCCCCAGGGAATAATAATAATAATAACAATAATAATAATAATAATTTTTTTTTTTTCATACTATTCGCTATTTCCCGCGATAGCGAGGTAGCGTTAAGAACAGAGGACTGGGCCTTTGAGGGAATATCCTCACCTGGCCCTCTTCTCTGTTCCCTCTTTTGGAAAATTAAAAAAAAAAAAAAACGAGAGGGGAGGATTTCCAGCCCCCCGCTCCCTTCCCTTTTAGTCGCCTTCTACGACTCGCAGGGAATACGTGGGAAGTATTCTTTCTCCCCTATCCCCAGGGAATAATAATAATAATAACAATAATAATAATAATAATAACAATAATAATAATAATAACAATAATAATAATAATAACAATAATAATAATAATAATAATAATAATTTTTTTTTTTTCATACTATTCGCTATTTCCCGCGATAGCGAGGTAGCGTTAAGAACAGAGGACTGGGCCTTTGAGGGAATATCCTCACCTGGCCCTCTTCTCTGTTCCCTCTTTTGGAAAATTAAAAAAAAAAAAAAACGAGAGGGGAGGATTTCCAGCCCCCCGCTCCCTTCCCTTTTAGTCGCCTTCTACGACACGCCAGGGAATACGTGGGAAGTATTCTTTCTCCCCTATCCCCAGGGAATAATAATAATAATAATAATTTTTTTTTTTTTCATACTATTCGCTATTTCCCGCGATAGCGAGGTAGCGTTAAGAACAGAGGACTGGGCCTTTGAGGGAATATCCTCACCTGGCCCTCTTCTCTGTTCCCTCTTTTGGAAAATTAAAAAAAAAAAAAAACGAGAGGGGAGGATTTCCAGCCCCCCGCTCCCTTCCCTTTTAGTCGCCTTCTACGACTCGCAGGGAATACGTGGGAAGTATTCTTTCTCCCCTATCCCCAGGGAATAATAATAATAATAATAATAATAACAATAATAATAATAATAATAACAATAATAATAATAATAATAATAATAATAATAATAATAATAATAATAACAATAATAATAATAATAATAATAATAATTTTTTTTTTTTCATACTATTCGCTATTTCCCGCGATAGCGAGGTAGCGTTAAGAACAGAGGACTGGGCCTTTGAGGGAATATCCTCACCTGGCCCTCTTCTCTGTTCCCTCTTTTGGAAAATTAAAAAAAAAAAAAAAACGAGAGGGGAGGATTTCCAGCCCCCCGCTCCCTTCCCTTTTAGTCGCCTTCTACGACACGCAGGGAATACGTGGGAAGTATTCTTTCTCCCCTATCCCCAGGGAATAATAATAATAATAATAATAATGAACGGTTTTTTTGTAGCCCATGAGGTATAAATGATGGACCACACATCCTATTTTCGATAAGAACTAGAAAAATTATAGACAAATAAGAGATCAGGCCCACGGCGTATCAGACAACCATCCACATAATTCACAAAAATAGACAAAAAAAGAGTAAATTCTCTATACATCTACTTGAAGACACACCCTGTCACAGGTTAGATGCTTTCGCACAACGCTTTCTCCAGTGCAACACTAGTGTTTCAAAGAAGACTCCTAACTGCCAGACGCAACACCCTGTGCAACACCATCAGTGAAACTTTCTGAAAACCTGTCATACACAATCTTCTTCCCAACGCTAAAAACGAGTCGCATTATTATTGTTATTATTCGCATAGAGCGGCATTCTTCAGTCCGCCTTGAAATTACTGCTAATTCTGCGAAAATTATCGTCATACCAGTGGGAAAACACACACACACACACACACACACACACTGCGGCAGAGAAAAGTATTTCTACCGCCTGTACAGCAGGTATTGGCGTGACACGTAATTACCTACAGCTACGCCAGTCGCTTGTTGCACAGCGGGTCTTTACAACAGTCAACTTGAATTAACTGAGAACGATTCGAAAAACACGTACCGTCTAGCTGATAAAGGAAAGCCCTGTTCGCGGAGGCTTTGCCTTTGCATCAGCCCTTCCTAAGCGGCTTTGAATATTACCGCGCGTTGTAACTGTGTTTATACTCTTATTGTCTTGCTCCTTATTTTCCAGAAGTATGACAATACCAGCTAAGCTTTATGTCCACCCAGCTATCAGATTTGAGTGAACAGGGTATAGGCTACTATGAACAAAGAATATATCGTATATACTTTTCTATGAGTCTACCTCGTGTGTAGGTCGACCACTGATTTTTGGCCAAGAATCATAAATTCATGATATGCCTCGTGTATAGGTCGACCCAAGTTTTTGAGGGTAATGGAACAAAGAATTAAGGTAATAGAGCATCATATTTTATGGCATATAAAACTAATTTCAGAAAATCTCACTACAAAAACATTCCACGTCTTGCAAACAGAGGGTCGCTGAGCCTCAAACACCAAGCGCCGAGGGGCAAATTGTTCACCATTTATCATTACGTCACTTTACACCGAAACGCAGGTAGTTACTGCAAAATATATTGGATATTTCCATTCAAGTGTTTATTCAAGTCAATTAGGATAGAAAATTACTGTAATACAACAGCTTTTCTTTAAATGAAAATCATTCAGAAGAGATCACGGCAACACCTTTTGAACAGCGAAAGAAAAGCGAAAGTCGATTATTTTCATGATTTCGTCCCACTTTCGACTGTAATACGTATGTCATTTCAGCAAAATATACAATTCCGTCAATGTATTTTCATATCAAACGAATATCATTATAATATAACGGTGTTTTAGCCGAAAATTATTGAAAAAACGAAGAACATCTCTTGAACAAAGGAAGGTTAGGTAAAGTCTTCTGTTTTCGTCATGCATTCTATCCTATTTCACACTGAAATACAACATCACATTTCAGCAAAACTACTACCAATTTCTGAGAATATAATTATTCACGCACAGTTAAGGTATAATATATTTGTGACGTAAAATTTTTTTGAAGACTTTGAGTGAGAACAATTCAGCGTGGAGTACCTAAAGGCCCACATGATGAAGCAGTGGCTCTTTGGAACAGAACTGAACTTTCCCCGTGAGAGAATTCCTGATATCTTGGTCATCGGCGTCATACAGGAGAGAGAGAGAGAGAGAGAGAGAGAGAGAGAGAGAGAGAGAGAGAGAGAGAGAGAGAGAGAGAGAGAGAGAGATTTACATGCACAGAGTTATGTAGATACATAGGGATACACACAGACCACAAAGACCCTACGGTCCAAGCGAGGTGGTCTGGTCTTAACACTAGAGAGAGAGAGAGAGAGAGAGAGAGAGAGAGAGAGAGAGAGAGAGAGAGAGAGAGAGAGAGACTGTGTGAGTGTATGCGGCCGACCTCACGTGCTTTCTGAACATTACCAGGCCGGGCCACGCCTCAAGCCTCTCACAACCCCGTCATTACCAGCATGACTATGCATGGTAGGGAGACCGCATGCATGATATATTTTAGCAGGTGGTTTACACGCCTCAACACGGGATATAAACGCACTGCAAAATATAATCATAAGGATGATTAAGGGAGTGGGGATCACGAGAAAAAAAAATATATATAATAAAAAGCACTTGGGCAAAGTTCGTACCAACTTTTGTTTGTATCCGCCTCGTCTAACATGCCATCGTTAACCCTGTGTTCTTTAGGGCTTTTTCTTGCCTCTGACCAGGACAAGATAGATCCCTCCAACCTCTGTCCTTACACTAACGTCTCCCCTCTTATCAATACATGAACCATTTTCTCTGAGAACACACGCGGTGCTTTGAAAAAAATAAAAATACTTGGACAGATGGAGCAAGGAATTCCAAGGCTCAATTTCAGGTGGAGAGAGTGTTACTCTCTATTCTTACCTTTCTGATACGAAATTTGGTTTCATTCTCTTACGTGGAGACTTGTGTATTTCAGAACGATGACTCTGCCACCGCAAAGGGGACACGTATAGTCTTCCCAGGAAGTCACTTTGCATCCTCCCGCAAACTCCCGTCGAGCCTCATCAAAAAACACGAGTCGCTCATCTTGAGGAGGATATTGCACAAGGTTATCCACGGATCTTCTTCCCTTGATGTTAAGGATTCGCACATTGAAACGATGTAAAGAGACGAATCATCAATGGAAAAAGGGGGGGATAGGTTGCTTAGAACTCTGCTTTTAGCCATTCAAGGTGTGGACTAAGCTGGATAGGCTAAATCTTACTTCTGATACGGTTGGTGCTAAGGTAGAACTAGTACCTAGGTCAGCTGGCAACAGTTAGATGGATCCTACCACCTTTGGTCAGATTATTCATATTTATGGGATGAAAGGCGTTCTCTCAGCTGGAACGTATGTCGTCATGTGAATCTTATCCTCGAGCCTGATGGAACTAGTCGGCTTGATTCTATTGTTCACCCTGGTTCCTATGCCTGAGCCAGCTGGAATCAGTCAGCTGGATCCTACTACTATGTCACTGGCACTAGTCAGGTGGCCTTCTCACTTCAGCCAGCTGCTACAGGCCGGTCGAACAATACTGACATAAAACTAATTCGATTTTTCATGACATTAAGGATGAGATGACTTGCGTACACATTCATGTAGGTTCAGGAGGGCTTCATCTACCACCTACACAGCTCTGGCAAGGAACAAGCTGAGCTGCTTGCTCACCTGATCTACCTCGCTGTTTGAAGCTGCGGCCAGCAGGCCTACTGTGATAGTGTTTCTCTTGTTGCATGTAGGCCAACCCCACGATTTTTCAGGAGACAACACATCGAAAGAAAAAAAAAAAGTTCTTCGTGTCTGTCATACACACAGGGAACTATTTCCCAGTGTCGATTGGGAACCATGGATTCTTGGATTTTCCACGTGTAAATTTGATATATGTTTCCCGTCCGCAGTCCAGGGAGAACAGACTCAATGGTTCCAGTCGTTCCCAGCGGTTTACAGCTTCAACTGAGTCACAGCGAGGCCGTGAATGGTCTCTAAACTAACTTTTTTTTTCAACACCAGCCTTTTTTTTTTTTCGACTGCGCTGAAGGAGCTGTTTAAGTAAGGAGAGAACTGTGTGAGTCTAGCGTTTCGGAAGGTGTGATTCTTTAGCCGTATCTAATTACACTGACGATGAAGACAGCGAGCTGGAAGAAGATCAAGCAGTGAGGGAGCATTTCTACAACAACTATTGCGTTTCATTCCTCACCATCCAAGTAGATACACTATACATCTAACTTGGCTTCCTACATTTGCAGTCCACACAATTCTACTATATCCCACAGCTTGCAATCTTCACAATCTTCCTAATCTTAACAATCCACACTGGTCTACCATGTATAGACCCTCCCCCCCAAACTTCCAATCTTCACAGTTAACATAATTCCTCTATAACCTCCACCACAGCCTACAATCTTCACACACACCTACAAAATATCATCATACCCCCGTCCTCCAACCACAGCTCAACCAACCTTTACCATTCACTCACTCTTGCCTCCTCATCTTCACACTGCTATGCACCTAACGCCACAGCTTCCAGTCTTCATTCTTCTACTGTACCCGACGCGCCACAATCTTCGCAGTCCTACGATATTCTTCCGCAATGACTTTCCACAATTTTCACAATCTACACAGTTCTTCCCTCGCAAACTTCTCCTCTTCCGCTATCTCTCTGGCCGGTTTGTCTGTAGCCAAGTGCCTGCCTACCCTCTCTAGCCCATCCAATCACAACTTTTCACATCCATTCTCTCAAGTCCACATCAGATACATTCACCCTTTGCTCCTCTCCATCACAATGGAGATGTGATGGTCCGTAACGGAGCACAGGGAGCCACCTCTAAGCCACATATTTTTTTCTCCTCCTAATTACATCCTTGAGCACGAGGGCACCGGCCCTTGAGCACGAGAGCACGGTTCCTTGAGCACCACGACAGTAAGACCCTAAAGCGAACACGTCAAAAGCCATGACAGTTGTACCATTGGGTCGTATCGTCGCGCTCAAGGGTCTTACTATAGAGCTCAAGGGATGTGCCTTCCTGCTCTATAGGTGAACTCCCATCTTTTAATCACATTGTGTGTGTGTGTGTGTGTGTGTGTGTGTGTGTGTGTGTGTGTGCAACATACATCAACACTATGCCTGCGTCTCAATATTCACTGTCCCACTTCGAACCATCCCTTCTGGTAGCCCCTTCCTTCAAACTTACCCTATTTTCTCTATACTGAACTCTATCTTTCAACGAAGGACGAGATAGTAAGAGAGAGAAAGAGAGAGATAACTCCCTATTTTTCTTCACCTGGTGGACGTGGTGGGTCATCATCAGCAGCGATGGCTGGTATCAGGATGTCTTCGAAGTCCGTCTCCCACAACTCGAGGTCCTCCAGCTTACGTATTCACATACCCCCAAAGTAATTCAACCACACCAGAGCGAAATACGGTTCACCGTCTTGTTCCCTCTTCCTCCTCCTCCTCAATCTCACACACTCTAGCCAAGGGTGACGTGACTACGGGTGTGTCAACATGTATTCTCACCAGGAGACCCTCGAGTGAATGGATACAATACCTCGACTTCTTCGAAAAACACCCCCCCTTCCTCTCAAGGAAGGAGTCACACCATTATATTTCCTACGGGGGCGAGTTATTGTGCACTATTCACAGATGGTAATCAGCATCACATTTGTGTTAGCATATTTCGTTTCCCCCCCTCCTCCCTCTATCTTTTTTCCCCGACCTGTTTCCACAATCACCAGGTCCCGTCCCTCCTCCCCCCTCAGCACACATACACCACACCTAGGACACTAGTGTGTGTGTGTGTGCGTATGTGTGTGCGTGTGTGTGTGTGCGTTGTGCGTATACACACCACACACGCTCAAAATTACACACACCTTGGCCGCAACACCCGCGACGCACCGACTCTTGCACGGGAACTACAAGCCTCCCGCGGGACGAGGCGCAACACCACGCTGGTAACATTGAGCTTGTCCTCATAATCTGACTTCCGTTGACGCCCCACTGATTGTAGGGGGCGTCACTCCAGTGATGGAGAGCTGGCGGCCGCCCCACCACACAGCGCAACACAAAACCAGTCCGGTTCAACGGGAGCATCATGGGAAAGCCAGAGAGAGAGAGAGAGAGAGAGAGAGAGAGAGAGAGAGAGAGAGAGAGAGAGAGATGAAGTAAACTTAAAAAGGCGAAGAGGACACGAAAACGATGCGGAAAAAATAGGAGAGACGGGAGAGCAAAAACGAAGAAGAAATGAAGAAATGCTACAATATAATAGCAGAAGGGAGGAAGAGATAGAAGAGATAAACCAATGTGACAATCAATGAGTGAAATGAAGAAAGAAAACTGACACAAAATGGTCCGTAAAAATGGGAAGAAATCGAAAATCGTGAGACGAAAAGAGTCATGCAAGGTAGAAAAGAAAAAGCATGATGAAATCAGAAAGAGCAAGAGCTCTAGTCACAGAACTACAACAGCAAGAATAAAGGGAGAAAACGAGTCAATGAAAAAGGAAACGCGATGGAAGAGAATCACGTAGGGAGAATACAGTCAAGGGCTTAAGCATATACAACTAGAAAACGAAATATTGAAGTGAGTGGGAGAGCGAAGGACTATGACAGAGCAACGGTAAGAGAAGACAACAGACGACCGAAATACAGACAACAGACGACCGAAATACAGACAACAGACGACCGAAACACAGACAACAGACAACCGAAATACAGACAACAGACGACCGAAACACAGACAACAGACGACCGAAATACGGACAACAGACGACCGAAATACAGACAACAGACGACCGACGACCGAAATACAGACAACAGACGACCGACGACCGAAAAACAGACAACACACAACAGAAATACAGACAACAGACGACAGAAATACAGACAACAGACGACCGAAATTCTAACAGAATCAAAGGATGGAAACCACGTGAGGGTATTCACGTCATGAACAAGACTGAGCAACTCCGGTGAAACAGTTCCTATGGATAATAAAAAGCTTTATTCAGATAAACTGACCAACACCTACGTGATAACGATTACCTCCTCTCTGGACGAACAAGTCTGTCATGGAAATACGAAATAAAACTTTGACATGTACGTCAGTCACTCAGTCAGCGATATTAACAAGATAATAAAACTGAGGGACGTGACATTTTCAGCATGGGAGAAGTTCAAACGATCTACTTTTAACCTAACCTTATCCCACACCACTAACTAATCTAACTGATGAAAAAAAAAATCATTTTACAATACTCCAAATCAGTCTGCCGCTGGTCTTGGAGTCTGGCAAACGTAATATATCAATATATCACACGAGCAGTCTAGCCTTACACTGTGCAGCCATATCCAAGCATACAGCAGTAACCTTGTATCGTATGGCCCCGAGGTAAAGTGTGGGAACTCGCACTCTATGTTACAACGAGTCCAACAGGATCAACAGGATGACTCTAACTAATGTACTCTTCCCACAGCAAGAGTGGCTCTCGGACGCAAGGAAACAGGCTCTGAAGTGCGCTGGATGACTGCCATTTACCCTGGTTCCAGTTACTGCTGCCACTTACTCCACGCGAACCACTGGGATTAAAGCCATTTCTTTACGGGGAAAACAGATGTATTTACATATATTCATATAAACAGTAGTACGGTATGGATCACGGCATCGTCAATGGTGTTGATTGTATTTTGAAATATGATGTAGATAGAAACCTTTACAGTGGATGAAGTTTGTCTCAAAGGCCAAACAACACAACAAATGGGACGAGGTTTATCGAATCAGTTTCGCTCGAGCATTGGCAAAATTGACCCTTCAATTTCGCGAGACTGAGCGCATTCTGATATTGTTAGGAATTACAGAACATACTGAATGAACACTTATCCGAAATGCAGAGTAAAACAAAACGGAGAGGAGGCAGTGCTGTTACTCCTTCAAAGCATCATGAAGGGGACAAACTGATCCGAACCTAAACAATCAGCTTCAAACCCAAACAAACTGCTTCGAACCCCAGGCATAATATTAGTATCATAAGCAAAAAGCAGAGGAAACTGAATCTCACCCTCCTCCAGCATACTGTCTCTCCTCCTCAGCAGCATTATACAGAATATTCAAATATTGCATAATATTCTAATGTATTTTTTTTTCATGCGAGATCTGTACACTCATGCGGAGTTAATTCATCGCTCAATGTGGACCAGAAGGCTGTGTACGCCATCCTCACTACCGCCCCGGGATCACCATGAACAACATAAAACGCTGACGACTTCTCATCCGCTCTCTCTATTTTCTCTGTCAAACTCGTAAATTTTTATTGCAGGAAAGCACAGCTGGGCAGGACAGCCGAGCCACCAGGGGCGTCTTACTCCCAGCACGACAGCCACTCCACAGAAAACGGGAGCGACGCACCATTATTTCCAGGTGGAGTTATGATGGAGATGACACGAGCTGCCCCCAGATATAAATATATATATATATATATATATAAACTCAATAGGTGAATTTCCAAGATGATCATAAGAATCAAAGCTTAGAAAAGAATAAAATACATTTAAAAAAATAAAGCTATGAAATTCACACCAAGGCGCAGGCAGTATATTTGGCGATATTGGAAATATACTTATTACAAATCTGAATGGGACGGATATCACAAACCGAATCTTCCTCCACTGTTAATATATGGACACGATGTGCCAAGTGGATGACAGCAACACTACAGATACGTTCAAGAACAGTCTTAGCAAATACCTCGCCTCAAAGCCCGCGACTTGAACATTATCTGCGCCTCTGTAGATAATTTAAGCGACAATTGGCAGGTTATGTATTCTCTTTGAGTTATCTGTTTGTCTTCTAACTTTCAGGGTACTATTCTGTGAGGAGTTTCTGATATCTTCCGCTATCGCAAATAGTCTCGAAAGGAAGCACTGGTCTATTGCTGTTTGAATTCCTTTGTTTTCTTTGTGCACGGGAGGGTAAAAGTCTGTACTTATTCCTTCATTTAGATATAGACTTCACATCAATTCTGTGTACATTCTCGTCTTCCTGGGACCCTGGCACAAGGGTTGTGGACCAGTTGTGACCAAAAGTAAAAGTAATTAACGTAATCTATCATAGCCTGGCTTAGTTAAGGGGTAAGCAAACTTAAGCTGCACAGACCCATACATCATGGGGGCTGGGGTGAGGGCGGAGGATTTGGTGGGGCTCTTTTAAGAGACTAATGTGGCTTTTCCTATCCATTTCTACGCCAGAAATGGCGCGATTTATCATTTTCGTTTGTTGCGCCTTCAGTACGTTATTCCTTCTGATGGAAGTTTAAAGTTATTTTTTTCTATATACATAAGTAAATGTGGAAGAATTATTCACGCTCCACGATTAATGACACATGACGAGACGCTGATGGTCAAAGACGCAAACGCATCTTCTGCGCATCGTAGAAGGCGACTAAGAGGGGCAAGATGGAGTTGAAAATCCTCCTCTCCTGTATTACTTACCAAAAGAAGGAACAGGGGAGGGAGCCAAACTCATTCATCTGCTCCTGACGCTGCCTCACTTGTGCGGGAAAAATGTATACAGTATATGTACATAAACGATTTACTTACATCCATGTCCATATATATATATATATATATATATATATATATATGTCTACGTGACTGGACATCTGTGTCTGCTATTTACATACTCATCTGAAGTGATGTAAAGTCAATTGTGAGCAATAAATTTCGAAGGCGGTTTCGAAGGCGGGGTTGGTGGTCGGTGTGTCTCCAGTGCGCCTGCGCGGCGATGAAACAACAAAAAAAAAAAAGTTCTATCCAATAGCAGGGAAGGTATCTGGAGCCCTGGGCTATGAATCATGGCCGGTGGCATCTTCTTTATGCTTCACAGGACGACTACAAATGCGTACAGGGTGTGTATATAACACTGGTGGTCCCGGATTTTGACACTTGGCTGACAACGCAGCGTGTGGAGGCGCAGGCTGCAAGGGAGGAGGTCTATAGCTCTGTTCCTCTTTTTGTTATCCCACGATGTTTTCTCCGTCCTCGTGCGATAATTTCGTACCGGGAGTACGACGATTTCCTCTCAAGCGCGATGACGTCTATGCTTGAGACGAGATTATCAACCACATAGGACATCATCAATAAGGCCTTTCGCACGATGACTCTTACCAAAGGAGTACAGAAGCTGTCACTCGAGAGTACATTAACAATTAAATTGTACACAAGGTTTTCCCATGAGTACGATAACTTCGCCCACTATGTACGGCAAGTTATTTCCTTGAGTACGATAACTCCATTGAATACACCACCTTCAATTAGATAACTTCACCCAATAATTACAAAAAGTTGCTCCTTTAAGTACGATAATTCAATCGAGAATGTACGATAAGTTGCCCTATCGAACACAACCAGTCTAGCCAGGAAGTACGATATGTCACCTTCTCAAGTACAATAACTTCACCCCATGAGAACCATAAGTTACCCAAACAAGTTTGGTAACTCGTCTCTCTGAGTACGATAAGTCCACACAGGCACGATAATCCGTCTCACTGTGCACGATAAGTCCAGACAGTATTACAATATGTTGCCTCTTGATTACGATTACCCCATCCAGCGCGTACGATACCCTGTCCCCCTAGAGTACGATAATTTTCCCTCATGAGTACGATGATTATGTCGTTCGAGAGGAGTTACTGCCGGTACTCACGTCAGTGCTCTCCTGTTTGGCTGCCTCGCTCTGCACCCGAATGGTTATGCCAGTCACGACCATAAACTGAGAATTCAGTTTACTTCTCTCGCCTTTACCATCTACCTACCACTCACGATTCTGACGTTGTATTCGCGTGAATTCCCCTGCAGTAAAACTGATAACGAAGGGAATTTTCTCGACGGTGTTATCATTGTGTTCGGACAGCGTTCAGGGTCCTGTGTAGGTATTTAAGGTATTTAAGCCATATTTCAAGCACAAGGCATCTCTAATTATGATGAGTTATTTGCCTACATATATCAAGGTGTTGTGCGGGGCAGCTGTCCACGGGAGGGTCGCGATAAAGGAATGGCTGATTCACGGGAAAGATTACCGTTAATATGTTCTAAAAAAACACAAAAAAATAAACCTTACACTCGATATAATACTCTCACACTGTAGCGGATTAGGAAAGCTCGTCCAATTGAGTGTGTGTGTGTGTGTGTGTGTGTGTGTGTGTGTGTGTGTGTGTGTGTGTGTGTGTGTGTACTTGCCTATAATTACTTCTTTGTACTGTACAGGGAGGGAATTCTACACTCGTGGGACTCAATCTCATGAATTTCTCTCTGTCGTACAACTTTTCAAGTTTATATATACTGTCCACATGCACAGTTTCACTATTCACTTTAATCATTCACCCATCACTCGTATACTAGAAAAGTACTTATTTACATCTTTTCTAACAAGGTTTTTGCTTTATGTCTCGTTATGACCACTGGTTAACATTCTATCCTTCCATCTTTCCAAGAAATGTTCACTACGTCATCAAACTCTGGTTTGAAAACAAAGGTTGCGATCAAGTAACCCTTTAATCTTCTCTCTTCCACAGTGGGCAAACATAATACCTTCCCCTGTACCTCAGTTCTATTAATCTTTGGTACCAAGAAGACAATTATTTTGGTCCTTTACTATACTCCTGAAGGTGAAACGCTGGTGATAGGTCACGGACAATGTCAACTTCAAAGACCCAGTCACTCACAGCCTCCCGCGGCTTATTTCCCACAGGATAACATTCACGTCGAAGTCTTCTTTCTCTGTGTCTCAACAACATTACTTTAGGTTTCCACAGGACAGATCTCACGAAACACTGTATCAGCCAAAAACTTTCGAATTTGTCTAGATCCCCCTTGTAAATTGAGGTTATCCTCCTCGCGTTTTCTTTTTTTTTTTTTTCTATTTCCTCATGATCATGATCTTGGCACCATCTGCAAACATATTCAGGTAGGATTTCAATCCTCCTGGCTCATAGACAGAACGCTGCAGCTGTGTGTGTGTGTGTGTGTGTGCACCAGTCTTGCTCGGTGCACACTCTGACCCACCCAGTTCACACCCCTCCCAATATATCACGTCTAATGTTGTGAAAATATAGCTTGGCCAGGGCTATTAGACGTCACTGCTGCTTGAGTGTCGGCTGTGCCTTGTAATCAGATGGAACACAACTCAACTGATGAATTGTTTGGTGCTTACACAGTCTCGACTAAATGAGTGACAGTGGTCCGCTGACTGTGTCGGGGGGTCGTCTTATTGTGGGGCGAGGGGATGGGGCGGGGGAGGGAGGCACTAATAATTACTGTGGTCAATTAGCTGGCTCAGGTGTGAACAGCAACAAACAACCACCACTGGCTGCTCCAGGCAGATCAGCCCCTAAGGACATTCCCCCCCCCCCCCTTTTTTTTTCTATATCTATCAAACTTCGCGGTATTCCCTACCATCTAAAATCTAGTTCTTCATAATACTTATATTCTACAACGGTGAAGTATTTCTCTTTTAAAAATCGCAAACACTTTGAACTATAAGTAACTTAAAATGTATCTATCAGTCTCTCTCAGCCTTCATTTCCCGCGAGGGAAGTAAAGAGGCATCTAACTCTCCCTCAACCTCACCACGACCTTACTGTAAGCGTCTTTGAGGATGTCATTCTGCAGAGCCTCTCGCTCGTCATACCCAGACTCTGGACTTTCGACACTCTAGAAAACACCGGTTCACTTTCTGACCTATCACACCTCCGTGAACCCGTAGTCTGACACACTAGTTCAGGCCTTCGTGTCTGACACACTACAGTGTAGGCCTCCCTTTCCGACACACTACAGTCCAGGCCTTCGTGTCTGATACCCTCTAGGTTCTCGACACGATTTTTGACACTGCGCTCTCTTAACCTGTTTCCCGACACTGCAAGACACCCTTCCCAGTTCTTAATCTTCCACATCTGGATCCCTGGCATCACATAACCCTCCTCAAGCTTTCGGATACCACAGAGCCCCTATAACTAGTGCTGAGCCGTACCAATAATCCAGTATCGTCATACAGGGGATATTTTCTTCGGGGCATTAAGCCGATACTCTCCATTCTCCCCCCACACCCTTCTCTTCTATCTCGATCCAGGAAATACCGAATAGTTCAACGCAGCGTTGGTTTATGAAACGGCCGTGTCACGCGCCTCCTCATCATACATCAAAGTCTTTGGTTTCATGCAGCAAATATCGTGACTGAGGAAAGCTGATGAAAAATGTTTGAGCCAATCAGTCTTTAAGACGCGTATCTCTCCCTCCCTCCCTCCCTCCCTCCCCACGGTTTTGTTTACACGTGCAGAATTGTTTGCCTTTTTTTTTTTGCCTGGAAGTTTTCACTCCAAGTCTTGGGACACAATAGGAGAAAACAATGTAAACATGCTGGGCTCCAGACTCCAGTTCACGACCTACAATGTAACGGAAACAATGTGGATCACCCACTGGATATTACTCCAAAGCTCAATAGAGAAATATCTACAAGCTGAACCTGAGCAGCTTCGTTACCAAGGGTCTGGTCCTGCGAACCGGAGCCTCACAAAGTTCGACAGCAGATGAACCCAGCTGTTCACTCTACCATTGAGGCTGGTCGATAATTTGGGCACCTGGCTAAAGCTAGGATTAGCTCCTTTGCCATACCACCCATCAAGGTGAATTGAAATGACGATAGCAGAGAGCGTACGTCTACAAGATTTCCCAAGCAGTTGAACGCCGCGCTCTCGAAAAATGGTCCTCATACCTGATTCTGTACCCACTCAACCTCTTCGAGCCATGACTGAAGCCCCGAACAAACCACACGAAGTCTGGACTCTTTCATCTTTTGTACTGGTCTACGTAATGTGCCATTAAGTGACTTTACTCTATCCACTGATTGTCCTGTGCTGAATCTGCACCAGAGTGGCATTATTTTCAGCTACATCGTAACGCAATGCATCAAGCTGGTTGTCGTGGAGGGGATAACACGGTTGACAGTAATGCGGTGAACGACTCGGCTTTCGAATCCGACTATTTCCATCCGGTTTTGAGGCTTCGATAGGATGGTTGTTCAGCTCTGCTTGACAGGACGTCTACTTAGGGTGTCAAGGATGTATGTACAGGGCTATCAAAAAATTAGGATCCCCTGATGGAGGGTGGGAAGTGAAGGACGCAGTGTGATTCTCCGATAGTCGGACTAATGCTACTGGTTGTATCATCCTACCCCAAACATTACGAGGGTGTAGTGAGGTACGGCTTCGCCGATGGATCTGCAAGGTCAGCGGTTTGAGGAAGAACACAGGATGAAGCGTAAAGCTTTTAGAAAGCATCGACAGCTTAATGGGAGACAGTATTTAGTGAATAACTCCCAGTGAAGAATTCTCCTGGCTCAGGCGGTAATGCACTCTTGGGACAGCATGTAGAATCATTCGAATTTTGACCTACATTGTCCTTGTATGAAAGAAGACTCGGTGATAATTGGCCATATTGACAGACCAGGGTATTCATTAGGATTATCCAAATTGGATGCCAGTGTGTGTGTCTAACATTTTTTAGGTCTATCAAAAGCTGTTTTCTCCACTTGAGCGATTGCTCTGCTGCTAGACCAAGAGATGCGCTGGAATCAGTGAAAGAGGTTAAGTTTTCTGAGGTTGGGAGGAGCGACTCATGTATGATGGAGTTGGGAGGTGCAATTATTAACCTAACCTTGAGGTCTGAGGGGCTACATGGTGTCCTGGAGTGGTGAGGTTTGGACAGGCGAGGAGAGTAGAGATGAGGTTTGGAAGGTGACATGTGGTGAAGGGGTGAGGTTTAGAAGTGGTTTGGAGAGGTGAGGTTTGAAGAGGTGAAGATTTCAGAGATGAATCAAATGTGTCTGTGTCGGAAGGGGAAACCTATCAGTGCTGAATATGACTGGTTACCTTGGAGCAAAAGACCATCAGTCATGTTAGAACCGTGAGCCGACATGTTCCCTTGTTTGATGATCTGTCCTCAGGGAAGAGGAGGAGGAAACATTCCCTCAGGTTACCACGTTCCCAGGGTTAGGTCAAAGGTCAGACAGACCTCCCGTATATGTTATTCTTCGTGCAGTACATCCTCGCTCTACCCGTGTGTTCTGTGCAGCGCGTCCGTCGTGTGTGTGTTTGCGTTGTGTGAAAATTCGCAAGGCCCAAATGCACTGGTCAATGCCGGCCCTGTTCTGTGACGGTCATTACTACCACAGGTCAGCTGTGTGTGTGTGTGTGTGTGTGTGTGTGTAATGGGGAGTGTTAGGTGGATGTGTGTGTAGTGTATGATGGGTTAACTCTACTACGATAGTGCTGGGAGGGTGACTTGAATATAGCGTGTTTAGGAAGAGAGACTTGGGTGTGATGAGTTGAGAAGACCTACTTATGTTTGCTGGGTGGTGAGGACTGCATACCAGATGAGCTGGGGGTTAACAAGAACACACAGGTTGGATGAAGTGGGAGGTGTTAGGTACGACTGGGGATGCGTGACTCATATGGGCACGAACATGAAGTGTTGGCTCTGGACGGGCTGAGGTTGTCACACCATCTAGCCTCTTTCCCTCGCTAGATAAACATCTAACGAGTCTACTTTTTGACCATACAGGTCGCTGTAGTGGTTCTGGTCTGAGGACCGAAGCTTGAAACAGCCTAGATGATCGGAGGAGGAGGAGAAGCAGCGTGTAAGTTGTTCACATCTCGTCAGGTGTTGTGGTGGGTAGAGACAAGCCACCCTCAAATTCCACGTCATGTGGATCAGACGTCAGTTGTGGGGCTGGTTGAGGGGAAATACTCGCCTCAGTAGAGCACGCCTCGTTGACCGAGACTTCAATACACGCAGGTGAATTAGTAAATTGGCGAGTGTAAATCCAGTGCATCATTTTAATTGGTCGTTTTTTAAAACCTATTTTTCCCCCCGTATTTTACACACACACACACACACGCACATACCGTGTTTTATGCTTTACGAGAGAGAGAGAGAGAGAGAGAGAGAGAGAGAGAGAGAGAGAGAGAGAGAGAGAGAGAGAGAGAGGAATGTATATCAGGGTTTTGGAATTGTGAAAAAAAAAAATGTCTGCTCGGCCGCTCCCGTGCACTAAGCGGCTTATTTACGTTTTGAGCGATTTTTGCCGGGTGGCTGTCGATGATAGTCCCGGCCGGGCGTTGCGTCGGCCGCCGCCACCACCACCGCCGCCCTCCACCACTCCCTCCCTCACTGTGGCATGAGAGAGAGAGAGAGAGAGAGAGAGAGAGAGAGAGAGAGAGAGAGAGAGAGAGAGAGAGAGGCCGTGCGTCTCTACCCTAAGAACAGGTGAAGACCACCCACGCCTCCCTCGAGGGGGAGGGAGGGGGCTAAAAAGGGAGGATCCAAAACCTTGTCTGACGGCTCACCTCCACCATGAATTACGATCCGACACGGAAACAAAAGAGAGAGAAAAAAAAAATAAAGTCACGTCATCATAAAGCCATCGAGGATCTAATATGCATTGTGGAGATTGCCAATCTCCACACTTACGTGACGATGGTGATGGTGCTCCCCCACGCTGAGGAGTGGGTGTGTGGGGGGCGGCGCTCAACAGCTGTAGCAGCTGGAGCACCAACGAGGGGAAGTGGGGGGAGAGGGCGGCCCCTTATACAACGGTAGCAGCAGCAACAGCAGCGCTAAGATGAAGTGGGGGAAGCACCGAGAGGAAGTGAGGGAGGGCCATCGTCATGATAACAGTAGCAGCAACAGCTGTATGGGAAGTGGTGTGGGTGGGGAGAGGAAGGAGACGGGCGCTTCCTTATAACATCAGTAGCAGCAAGAATGTGAGTAACGGAGCCTACAGGCAGTGAGGGTCCGGGAGTATAGGAATCGAGAGAGAGAGAGAGAGAGAGAGAGAGAGAGAGAGAGAGAGAGAGAGAGAGAGAGAGAGAATATCATGCTGAGCAGCAAACGTCTGAGTATAATGCAGCGTGGAGGGAGGGAAGCGCGGGCGGGAGGGAGGGAGGGAGAGAGAGAGCTTATGAGGAGATTTTCCTGAATATTTTGTGGTTTGGGATGAGGAAGATAAGAGTCACGTGCCTCATGCCCGCACGTGCGAGGGAGGGGAAGGGGGAGGGACGTTGCTGACGTCGTCGACGCGTGGCCGTGTGTGTGTGTGTGTGTGTGTGTGTGTGTGTGTGTGTGTGTGTGTGTGGTCGTCTGTACATTCATCTGGCCATCGTCCGACACCTGCTCATAATGATGTGGAAGACTCAAAATCAATCTTCAAGAACTGATAAATCTGTTCGTTGATTATTTTTCTCTAGAACTCTGCAGGTAATGGGCGTTACGTCACGCCCATTTCTCTCTACCATCTTCATAAAATTACTTGATCAATATTTTGTTTCCAATCTACAACTGACATCATTTCCACCTCATTAGCTATACGCTAAGCGGACTGGTCTTTCTCTTCTGAAAACTCTGTATGTCTTTCTACTCCCACCACATTACTCCAACAGTTTCTATTCACTTCCACTAACACAAACAACCTCGTTTGGACCAAACAGGTCTGTTTCTGTCTGATATCAGCTGTATCATATATATATATATATATATATATATATATATATATATATATATATATATATATATATACACGCAATGTACGAAGAAAGTTGCACACTCGTGGGGCCGTGTGTGTGTGGGTGTGTGTGTGTGTGACTGTACCCAACACAGTCCTTCAGACCCACACACACACACACACACATATATATCCTGCGGTAAATCTGTACTTCAAGAAAAATATAATGAGCTCATTGTGTACTGTGGCAACAAACGAGCGTTCGAAGCTTCGGTCAACAAAGGTGAAGCCGGCCATTACATGCCTGAGCTCGGGAAAATCTACCCCTACCTGCACCCAGCACAGAATCAGATCAATACACACTAATTTCATAGAGGTGTAACCCCGGGACTCCTGGACCGCCACACAACGCCCTTTATTTTGGCCATAAATACTGGCATTAATACGCTGTATGGCAGACTGTGTTGCTGGTAACGAGACGGGAGGAAGGGTCATGAAACAAGCCGTGTGTAGGTAGGCTGGTAAACCATCCACTTCCCTCCTCCTTCTCACCCCTACCTCACACCCACGCCCACCCTGGGATAATCATTATATATGGCGCTGTAACACACCCCAGGCCTCCTGTGTCACCCTGGGAATATACCAAGTTACAGTCCTGCTCTGCCACCCCCCCCCCCCCCATCCATTCAGCACCCACACACACACACACACAAACACACAAACGGCTGCCTGTGTCTTAATTAACATTAGCATTATTGTATGATCATTATAATCATTATCATAATCTTTATCAACATTATCAAAATCATAAGTGATAGTAGTGGTGGTAGTAGCAAAGAGAGAGAGAGAGAGAGAGAGAGAGAGAGAGAGAGAGAGAGAGAGAGAGAGAGAGAGAGAGAGAGAGTCAGGAAGGATTTTATAAGTACTTGAGTCTCGTCGGGGACGCGAAGTAGATCCAAGAACCGCGAACTGTTGATGCGGCCAGAACGAACCGGTTCCTTCCCCCCACCCCCCCTCCCCCTCCCCCTCCTTCACGTGATGTTGGCGGAGGGAGTCATAAACCAGCGGCCTTTACGGCGGCCCCAAGTCCACCCCACGACTCGTCCGTATTCACCGTATGACCCACTAAAAACCCTTGGCTGCCACTCACCCGCGAAATTCACCCGACCCTCCGGCGAAATCAAACGCAGTCTCACCGCGTCTACGCAACTTCCTCCTCGATAGATATGCGTGAAAAATATACATGATAAAAAAAACGATAATGATATCATGAATGATTATTATCTTTCGATCATACGGTCAGGTTTTATTCTGTTGGAAAAAAAATAAAAATAATAAGGTTGGGGTTATTTTAAAGAGGATGTGAGGACCACTTTGGTTGGATCAAACTGCAGTTACCCTCCCATGATGCTCAGCCCGGGGCATAAAAGTTGCAAGATTGGAGTGGATCATGATTGGTTACTGGGTACTGATCTCTCTCTCTCTCTCTCTCTCTCTCTCTCTCTCTCTCTCTCTCTCTCTCTCTCTCTCTCTCCTGCCTGCTTATTCCCACCTCCCCCCTGCCAAATCCCACAAACTCCTGCAGCCCTAAGGATAGATGACCCACAGATCCTGGGGTGCTCGGTTGCCTTCAAGCCCTGAAGCCCTATGATAAGCCCCACGGGTCTTGGGGTTTCCAGTCACCTTAAAGGCCCTGAAGCCTTTTACACACACACGTGGCTCGCCCGAGGCAGGGTACAGGAACTGTCCTTTGACCGCCTGCCCGACCTGATTAACATTCCCATCTGGTCCAACCAACCACCAGACTATGAAAAAGACTTGCATAACCTACAGGAAAGCAGACTGGACAGCCTTCACACACGGAAGCTAAGTTCCAAACCTTCTAAACGGATGATTTCCCATCCTTAAATCATGTTATCTCCCACTTCATCAACATCTCCAACCAAGCCAGCGAAAAGAAAATACCATAAGGACGTAGAAAAGAAATATACAACCCAAGCTTCCCCCCAAGCTCCCCCCCCCCCCCACACACACATTACCACACCTCATAATAAAAAATAACAAAGAAACCAGCTCAGACAGATCCACTCACCGCCCTAAATGGGAATCAGAGAGTATACCTACAAAACCTAAAACATCATCATCGCTAACCTCATCACTGGAAGGCACACTACAAACTGACGCAACGAACCGTAAGACACACAATAACCAACCCTAACGCACGTTAAGGAAGATCAACACCTACCACACTTCTCTAGTCCCTACTCGAGAAGCGCTCTTGACCCACTCCAATGACATCCCTTTTCTCCAAGAACGTCCAAACCTATTCGCGAGACATAACTCAAAAATCCGCCCTGAAACACCAGCCCACTCACCCTTCACTTCCCCTAATACAAGCAATGATATCAAAACCTTGATAATAACATGGCCTGGCCAATATTCACATCCAGGTGCAATCCAAGCACTTTATAGGTATCTTCGAACACTCTCGGCTACACAACAAAATCCTTAACATCTGAAACTTGCCAACGTAACACTAGTCCTTGAGCCCACCAAACCGCCCAGCTCCCCCATCCCCCTACTGGCCCTTTATCACTTCTGACTTCATTATCCAAACTTTGTGAAAAACTGACTCAAAACAGAATGATGAAAAACATCCCACTACAGCGAAAGGCTGGTGAACAATGTGTATGCCCAAGCCTTCATCACACGCAGGTTCCTGTAACAGTTTATGTATGTAGGAATATCAGTGAGCCGTCTGCCTTTTTGTCTGTACACTAACTTTTATGTGATTATCAATCTGAACGGTATAAGGGAGGTAGGTGGTAGCTCTATCCTTTTGGGAACCAATATGTGTTTTTGTATATGCGCGCACGTCTGTCCTCAACGTACACACCCGCCTTAATGTTCAATTTCACACCAGCACGAACTGCTTGGCATATCACGCAGTATCTCTCCACCCCGCCTCCCTAACACCCCAACTCCCGATCACTCACTGGCATTTTCGCTGACCGCATATGTCAGTGATGAACCATTTCTAATAAGACACGCCCAACCACCTTTAGAGATCACGTGAGAAGAACTGGCTCTGAACTCACTTCGAGAACCGACACTCGAAGCCTGGAAGAGCAGTTCCCATGTTGTGGAAGGTCCGACATTCGCCATGATAGAGCCGGTTTACTTACGATGCTGTGGAGGTCGTCCCTCCACACGACTAAATGGAATTTGTGGTGATTGGCTGAGGGCAACTATAAACATTAGGCAGCATAATTGAGGGAGAGCGAGGGGTCACGTCGCGTAAATGACAGCTACTGCCTCATGGGGCTACCTCGTGTGTGACTCCGCTGGGTCTTCGTGCTGTGTGTGTGTGTGTGTGTGTGTGTGTAGCTGTCTCACATACTTCCCTTCCCTTACCACGTTTATCTGATCTTTCCATCTACTCTCTCTCTCTCTCTCTCTCTCTCTCTCTCTCTCTCTCTCTCTCTCTCTCTCTCTCTCTACCACGCCCCTCCTCCCCCCTAACCCTTATACCTAACCTTTCCATTCCCATGCGCACCTTCCCCACATCATGTATTCCCTCCTTATCCCTGTCTTTTCCCATTCTCCCTCTTCCTTCCCTTTTCCTCTGCCTAGCCGCTCCTCTCTCTCTCTCTCACTTCACATCATAACCTCCTCCTCCTCCCCATTCCACATTTTCTACCGTTCTCATACCTCGCTGCCTCTTCTCTTACGCAAATCAAACTTTCATCCCAAGAGATCTCCTCCTCCTCCTCCTCTTCCTCTCCCATGTTAATTCAACCCCCATCATAATCCCCCAACCCACCCACCCACCTACGTCTTCCTCCAATCGCCTGCCCTTCCTCATCCAACCTCCCCACTCCCCAACCTCCTTAGCTTCGCCCACTGCCCTCCATTAAGTGGCGGGAATCAGTGGCTGTGGAATTAAGAGATGTCACTCCACCCCCCCCCCCCCACACACACACACACACACACACCCCACATGCCCCACATTTCCACTCTTGCAGCCGTGGGTGGTGGCGTCTAGTTGTGTACCAGAGATGATTAAGTGATTAAATTAGCACAGTGCTATCTGCCACCCAACACCTGGATTGAGTAGATTATTAATTTTCTCATTAGCTTCCCGGAATTACAACCCCGGTACAAAGAGAGAGAGAGAGAGAGAGAGAGAGAGAGAGAGAGAGAGAGAGAGAGAGAGAGAGAGAGAGAGAGAGAGAGAGAGAGAGAGAAATCAGCGCAAATAACAGACAGGAAGGCTTAATGTTGAAAATCTCGTATGAGTATATATATATATATATATATATATATATATATATATATATATATATATATATATATATATATGTATCAGAAAAAATATTGGTGCAGCCTTCTACGAATTTCCCTCCGGTTAGTAAGACGATCGTCCCACAGCCTCCTCGTCCTCCTCCTCGTAACTTTTGCAATTACCCGTCAGAGCGAATGCATTAAACTGACACATTAATGAATCCCACATTTTTTTCCCTCTCTTTTCTTTATCAATTCTGCTTCAGACAAGACAAAGGTTTTGTGGCAAATCTTGAGGGGGGAATTTAACGTCCCCCTTCATATACACATACACACACAACAACAACAACAAGAAAAATACATTAATCGAAGATCGCAATTTGGATGTATGTAAATGGGGGTAATGTTATGTATATTGAGGTCCAAAGTTTACTTGGAGATGTGTGGGATGGCGCGTTTGAGGGTCTGTGTATTGATGACAGGTCCCCTGTGCTATAGGCTTCTCTGTAGTGATATTCTTTGATCCGGCGCATTAGAGAATTTCTGTTTACAGTCCCTTCTCCCTCCTCCTTTCCTTCCTCATCTTCCTTCTTCCCTATAAAAAAAAAGAGGGTCACTTTTTCTCAGGGTCTCTAACTCGTTAGACTGTCTCTTGCAGCCCAGAACATATGTGATCACATTGTTAGATCCTCTTTTGTTTAATCTCCCGTTCCTTGATCTCCTGTGGTGGGATCCTCTTCCATTTCATCCTCTGTGGTAGGATCATCTTGTCGTATCGCGTGCTACCGATATATCTTAGTGGTGGAATATCTTTTCTAATGCAGGGATTTTGTATTGTAGCAGGCTCTATAGTTGAATCTAATGCTGCAAGGGGAGCTAGAGGGGGTTTCTCCAAGGTAAGTTTAGACCAGCTAAGTTGCTCATCGGTGGACCAGACGACAACCAGGTTGCTCCAACGCGAACCTCTTCGACCATATCCAGGTTTCCAGGAAAAGAAATACTGGGAAGATTCCTCCAGGATCAAGTCGCGCAACACACACACACACACACACACACACACACACACACACACACGCACGCACACCCACGCACACGCGCACACACACACACACACACACACACACACATACAAAGCCCCGTAGCGTGCTAACAACTGAGAAAAGCAGAGGACATTCTTTAAAACCATCGTATGGTACACTTAAGGTACCTGTAGATAAGAGCCTCCTGTTACGAAGATCTCTCTCTCTCTCTCTCTCTCTCTCTCTCTCTCTCTCTCTCTCTCTCTCTCTCTCTCTCTCTCTGGATGGGAGGGGAATGGAATGGTTTAAGAACTCTTCCGCTACTGAGGGACTTATTCTCTGGCGACCTGTCGCCGCTTGGAGAGATTTTCAAATACATTTCGTTCCTCTTGACGTTTGCTAGAGAGCGAAAATGTCCGAAGCCTTTTAGCAATTTTAATACCCCCCTTTTACGAGAGATTATTTTTTGATGAATATAAACAACAGGTTTTAATGAACTTACCTTTGACAGTTCAGCGTTATGAGGCGAGTTGGTTCACGAAATTATGCTCTGCGTGGAATATTTTCCTACACTGTGAAAGTATATATATATATATATATATATATATATATATATATATATATATATATATATACTACTACTACTACTACTACTACCACTACTCACAACAGAATGAAAATATCTACTTGTTAATATAGGTAAGGTTCAAGTACTATTTCTGATCTTACTTAATGGTTAAGAATATTTTTCTACCTTTGGTCGTTAAGAAATTATTTCGTAACTTAAATACAGTACAGAAAATTACTGAATCCTCTATAGTATTACTTCTTCAGGTGAAGACATTGGTTTCAGTTTTGTAATGCATCATGTACCGGTTACAGGGGCTTGCCTCTGCCCATCCCCTCAACTCTTTCCAGATCAAGGAGCAACGGGCGCTCCATTGCTCACTCGGGCTGTGAGGAGTTGTAACCCGCAGGTCTCGCATAATAACGGTCGCTCACTACGATGGATCCACTCATATAATCAAGAGAAAATCTAAGATCAAGTTGAACGTCTCCTGTGATGTCCAGAGTCATGCAGAGGACATTACACTAGCAAATGAGTTGAATGAAACTGGACGCTGGACGTTAACGATGTTGCTTATTCTATATACATTTTCAACCCATACTATCACCGTATCTGAACAGTTTTATACGCCGTGCTTAAACACTCATGTATAGACGTAAGGGAAGTGCAGGCTGTGGACCAGATCTGGCATGTACTCTATTGTACAAAGTCTGAATATATTTATAATTCTGTCAAATTACCTTCAGCGTTTATATCCCATTTCCCCCCCCCCCCCCCCCCATCATCCATCTCCTTCAAGATAAACCCTCTTAAATCATTTCACAGCGCACCCCCTACTATATTACCCCCTCCACTTAGCAATCAACATGTCTCCCATTACAGCATTTCCCAGGCTTTATGTTTCATAATTCCTTTAAAGAATAATCCCCACCCAGTGTGGTAATTCCATCTCTCCATCACACGTGTGTGTGTGTGTGTGTGTGTGTGGTGTGCCCGTACCCACACACACACACACACACAACACACGCACACACATACACTCCTCCAGAGCCAGCTGCACCACCGCTACGAGCCATCTGCTCCAGCAGACCCACCAGGTCTGGTGTACAGATGGTGCATCAAACCCCGGCTGCCCACCAGCCACCCACCTTACGTTTTATCGTCCCCTCGCTCGTCTCTCTCGTTCCCAGCACTGTACTGCTTCCTTGATTTCCCCAACACTCCCATCCTAACCTGCTTTACTAAAGTTATTACTCGGGGTTTTTTTTCACATTTTTTAACTATCCCGCCTTCATATATATATATATATATATATATATATATATATATATATATGCTTGCTGACGACCTGAGGAACGTTGTTGCCACTTCGAAATAAGCGCGCATCTCCCAGCGAACCTCTGCCCCACCCATCAGCGCCCTGATAGGCTAATCCTCCCTCCCTCTCACCCACTTCCGTCGGCCTCCTATTTCCCTAATTTACAGCAGAGAGGTCCTGCTAAAGTTGGCTCCCCTAACCCTTCTCCTCCTCCTCCTCCTCCTCTCCCTCCTCTGCAACACGCACCATCTTCACACCATCAGTCTAAGCCGTCAACCCCACCAACCCCTTCGTCTCGTGGGTTCATCGTCTCCTTCCTTCATCGCGCTCCTTCGATGGATGAATAATGCACGGGAAAGAATAAAGCTTAGTAGCGCAGTCCTTGAACAACGTTCGCGTGGGTCGCTTCCTACGTAGGGTTCCGTGTGTGTGTGTGTGTGTGTGTGTGTGTGTGTGTGTGTGTGTGTGTGTGTGTGTGTGTGTGTGTGTGTGTGTGGGAAGCTTGAGCCGACGCTTCTCTCGCCCTTGTCACTCTTACACACGCAGTTGTTAATTAAATCTCCAAACTGCCAACCAACAAATCCTGTTTTGTGGATTCTGACAATCACGGGGAGGACGCAGATTGGGTTCAGATTGGCCTGATTACGCCCCGAGGAAATTACCCAAATGCAGGAGCCTGCATGTTGTGAGGATGGGGGGAGGGGGGTGGTAATGGGGAGGGGAGGAAGGGAAAGGGGGAGGGGAAAACATAAAGTAAAATAATTTTCGAATAATTCTTGCGGGAAGAAATTATACACCTTCTGTAGGTCTTGAGTGTTCGTGATGTATATGCGTATATCTCTACGAGAGAGAGAGAGAGAGAGAGAGAGAGAGAGAGAGAGAGAGAGAGAGAGAGAGAGAGAGAGAGCGCACGTCTGCAAGCCACCGTCAGAGACTGAGAGTAGTAGAGGCTTTTACTATTACAGTGCGTGTTGTCGACATGGCGTGCGGGTGATGTACAGACGTAACCGCTACTACTGCTGCTACTGCTGCTGTGACGCACTTCTCTGGCAGCGGCAGCTTGTAGTACAGGGGGAGCGTGCACCTGGTACACCGATGATCGGGCGTGACTCCGTCAAGAATTTACACCAGCAAAATATCTCGTATCGTATTTTTTCCCCCGAGATGGACTAAACTTTCCCAGAGTAATCATATTTTCATAATGCACACACACACACACACACACACACACACACATATATATATATATATATATATATATATATATATATTATATATATATATATATATATATATATATATATATATATATATACTGTATAAGCTCACCTGTTATATTTCAGTCAGTAAAGCTATTAGGATTAATTCATCTCTCTATATACAGCCGGTGAGTTCATAAATGTTTATTCGTTTTTTTTTTTACTAAAGTTTGATCTTCAAAGTATATAATCATCAAAGGTATTTCATGTTATTTTTATGCCATCATGTATAAATTTTGTATACTCATATTTTGAGGTTATAAACTATGTAAAAATTTGTTGAAATTTATTAGTATGCTAATTGTGCTTCACGAATTTCATGCTGTACAAAAAATTAATTCTATATGATATGTCAGGAAAGGTACAGCTGGCTGCTGGGATCCTTCCTTAGCGGAGGACGGAGATCCTTCCTTAGCGGAGGAGGGAGATCTTTCCTTAGCGGAGGAGGGAGATCTTTTGCCTGAGGCTGAGCTAGCGCGTAGCACTGGCGACTCCCTTCAGGGTAAACTCCTAGTACCCACAATTTTTGAGTCACGCACCACAAACCAGTCTTCCCGTCACTTTGAATATTACCTTGTGAGTAAGCAGGAAACCTCAGCTTAAAAGCGTACGGGTAATCAACACACTTTACACCTTCCCTACTGCAGTGCAGTGATGACTGTAATTCATAATAAGTCTACTTTATGAAGTGAGGACATGTAAGTAATGTTCCTTCACTACGTCTCTTGATTCAGATTCACTTGCATGCGTCTGCAGCTGGACAAATGCCACCATGACATTTTAAGTAACTCTTTCCAGAGTAGTGACGAGTGTCAGGTACACTACAGTAGCCTACTCATGACTGACATGAGGTGTACTTACGCTGAGGTTCACTTGTGAATCTTTTAAAAGTTGATGTTTCTTATACATTACGGCCGATGACTCCATCACCATAGATACAGAGGTTTGCTGATGCAAGAATGACCTTCTAGAGAGCAGACACACTCGTGCGGGATTCACTGTAGCGAAATCTACGAGTGCCCTACCTACCAAGTGTACCAGACCAGCCAAGCTGTGGGGGACTATGTGGGCTCGAGGGCAGGGGCTTCCAACAGCTTGGTCGAACAACGACCCAACCGAACAGTCTAGGTTTTAAGGGTATAAGACCCCCGAACACTTGGCCAGGTATTACCCAGATATTCAACAGCTACAAAGGCGATGTATACATATGTTGTGATGAGGAGACAAAATGTCGCTGCGGATAAATGGCTCCAGCAGGAGTATCTTTTTCCATTTTTCATAACCACAGACATGGAGAGTTAGCAGGAGGAAGTTCTCACTAAGGTACATTTATCTTGAGGCATTTTCCCCCCACACTCCCTGACCTCCATCCATCACCCGGGGTAACAGATACCATAAACTTATTTTAGGAGGACGTTGTAAAGGATTGAATTTCCTCTGCCCTCACTCCTGCATAGATTCGGACCTCGTCAGGACCACTCCTGTTGCGCGGACCCATCGCTAATGGTACATTTTCTCGCGTTCAAAAGGCGTCCTATAACTCTCACTGAGCGCCTGGAATTGGCGAGACCAGGCTCTGGTCTTTGTGCCTTTCAACCCCCTTTCCTTAACATGGTTTACTTCATCCTGCTCTCAACACCTCTATATTAGTTCCCATCACCCAGAACTCTCAGGGCATCCTCATCCTCTAAAACTACGGAGGAACTAAGACAAACGCAGTCATAAAACAAGATGAATGATTGCTTAGTGACAGCCTTTTTCTTTTTTTCTTATCTCTAGTTGTGAAAATAATAATTCCTCTGAACATAAGACGAGTTACTCCATGTCACTTCCAGGCAGAAGTTTGTTAACAGAGTTGTGGTCTTTAGTCTTATTTGATTATTCCCTGCCCGCCTCTAGCCACTGTGAGGAAACGTGGAGTAGCAGCGAGGTTGTGGCTCCCTTTTTTCACTAATCGTCTGTTGCTGGTCCCGATAGAAGGTGGTTTGCTGTACACGATCATGTATTACGAGTCTTGCGTTCAGCTTCAGCAAATGAGTTGATTTGCTCCTTGACCCACAGCTGCTGAGGTGAGTTGTTCCGGCGGGATAATTAGTCTCAAAAGATGGTCCATTAGTCGCCTTGTCCGACACAATCAAAGACGTCTTTGTATCAGGATCGAGGCCGTGTGAATTTAGCCATCAAGTCTCATCACAAGAGGCTGTGGCGAGCAGTGGTTCTCGTTCTCTTCCTCCTCGTGAATGTGGCAGCAGGTGAGAGTGTTCTGTTCTGGTTTAGATGGTCATCTTGTATGGCGCGATGCCTTGGGGGATTACCCCACATTTTACACTCGGGTCATGTGAATTAATTTTTTCTCCAATCCACGACAACGACATTCTTCGCAAGGTGGTCAAATTTTACACAACACACACACACACATACACATACACACACACACACACACACACACACACAGACACACACACACACACACACACACACACACACACACACACACACATGTCGACTTCAGGGAGCCCACACACTCAGTGTCCCACACACACGAGCCGACCCGTGCCAGTAGTAATGGCACCCTAACAACGGACACCCGACCTGTGCCATTAGTGGCACCTTGAGAAAGGACTGTCAACGACTGGAAGAGCCGGCACACCAGGCGTGGCCTGAAAGGATCTTTTCCACAACATTCTTTTCATCTTTAGTCATGGCTGATGCAAGTCATAATAAGACCAGTTGTCGGGATATACAGCAGGGCGATATGGGGTACGTCAGATATTAAGAGCAAACACCCATGATGTGTTAGGTTCAGGGTTACACCCATGATGTGTTAGGTTCAGGGTTACACCCATGATGTGTTAGGTTCAGGGTTACACCCATGATGTGTTAGGTTCAGGGTTACACCCACGATGTGTTAGGTTCAGGGTTACATAAATCTTGTAGAAGGATTCTGATCCTGTGGGACGATCTTCTTTCTCATCTCTCTAATGAACTAAATTCCTCCTCATCCAAATAATATTTTCCTGTCCGTTATGGAAATTCCGAGGGAAATCCTTAAGTTCAGGATGATTCCAGTTCCTTCAGTGCACTCGTGTTTCATAATGTAATTTCCAGCAGGAAAATCATCATACAGCGTCCCAGAATCAATACGTCCCTTGTCCTTGACATTCTAGTCCAGAAAACAAGTCTTCTTGGCATATCAAACTCCTCCAATGTTATTACTGCGTCTTTCCGGCAGAGTCTCCGGCAAGGTTGTTTAACAGCAGGAACCTGCAGTGTGTTTCTTCGACTCCCTCACTGCAGGAGTGTGGGAAGAGAGAAGGGTTGAAGCTGCGAGTGAAGCTTGAGTTCTTGCGGAGAGGTACAGATGGGCTTTGGAGTCTGCGTTCATCGGCAGGGGTTCAGGTTGTTAAGTGAGCCTGCGTTCAAGAACAGGGTTTCAAGCTGATATTGAGAGTGCTTTCAAGTACAGGGGTTCAGGTTGCTAGCGAGTCTGCGTTCAAGTGTTAAGGTTCAGGTTGCTAGTCAGCTTGAAACTCGTGTGTAGGGTTCAGGATGAGGTTAAGCCAGTGTTCGACTGAATTCAGGGTGCGAGAGAGCCTGGGTTCGTATGAAGGGCTTCAGGGTGCGAGTGAGCCTTAGCCGTGTGAAGGTCTTCAGGGTGCGAGTGTGCCAGGGTTCGAGTGAAGGACTTCAGGGTGCGAAAGAAACTCCACTCAACCAGATGATCGAGTCCTCCTACCCCATCCCCATCTCCTACCCAGGACGTCTAGTGGCTGCTTCCCCTGGACATGAGATCTTGTTTTTCTGGGTTTTGACGCGCGAGTGTGTTCCTCGCTGAGAAATGATCCTCCTTGATCTGCACCTCTGCGGAAATACTTCTGAAGCTATCAAGTCTTCTCTGTGATATTACATTATCATTTCATATCTATACATTAATGTTCATTACCTTTAATACGTCAGCGCATCCTACTTTTAGAAATAATCTTAATGGATGTTCGTACAAATCCTCTGTCTCCTGTTATTGACATATCGATAACCTCAGTCAGTTGGAGGTATGTGGGCTTCTTTCCCGCGGCCGAGAACTGAATCAACGAAGGGAAAGATGAAGGTGATTTACACTGACGTTATTACGTAGTGTCTTGACGCCCCGACAGAGCGTGAGTATCTATACAGCGATGACGCTTCTGTAATGCATGGTTTGGTCTACAAGTGCGGACGTCTCAGTGCGTTATAGATGTTATCTTGACGTAGCTGGCACAGTCTTGTGCTCATACCATCATGTAATTAAATCACTTTTTGCATGCCTCACACTTGTTTCCAAGGGGGCTCAAGAACACGTCGAAGTACCCCGGGCCACTGAGGACCTACAGGGTAGTAAAACTTTGCGATGATCCTCCATACACAGAATCCCGCCACTTGAGTCCGGCAGTCTTATCCAGAGAGAGAGAGAGAGAGAGAGAGAGAGAGAGAGAGAGAGAGAGAGAGAGAGAGAGTCACGAGCAATGAAGACACGACTGGAAGCATTTTTTTTTTTTTTCTCTCTCTCTCCTGACTGGAATACAACTGCATGCCAACCCGTCTGGAATACAACGGCATGCCAACCAGGCTGGAAAACAGCTACCTGCATGCCAACCTGACTGGAATACATCTACTATGCGTCCGTGTCGTCACGAATGTCTCTTCCTTCATAAGCGTCACTTCAGTGTTAGTTGTGGTCTTACTGGACGTCTTCTCCCACCGCGGGAGGCGTCTCCTGAACTCACCGTGCCCCTCACGTTGTTCATGTGACCGCCCTTACTGGAGGAGTCTTAGGGATCCTGACGCATGAGTTCCCCGTGGAGCAGAGAGTTGTTCCTCCCACTAAAGTGTAGAAAATCCACTAATGCGGACGTCTTCCGAGTTAACAATGTAGGGCGCATCTGTCATAACCACCCTCCTCCCCCTTAGTGCAAGCCCTTCCGAATGTCACCTCCCCCCTTCAAAATGTCGCCCCCAGTGCAAGCCCTCCTTATGTAACGAAAAAAAAAAAGATTAGTAAACCTCTTGCCCATTCGTACGTGTATTGAACGTTCAAGGATTGGGCGTGTGTCCAAATCACGTACAGAAAATTATACGAAGGTTTCTTTTCCCAGTGGGTGAGGGAGCCGAGCTCTACCCAGTGCAGCTGTCTCTCTGGGCCAGATATCTCCCAGTCCGTATCTCTCCCCAGTGCGGGTGCTCCCCTTCTCCCTTGGTGTGGTTATCTCCCCTGTCCTTTAGGACGAAAATCCCCAGTTGGTCATTTTTATCCATTTATTCTCTGTAAATATGAGTTGCCACTTCCTATCTAGGAAGCCATTTTTTTTCAGCACCAGCGATTTGAAATTGCAGCTTGTTCTGCCTGTGTGCAAGTGCCTGGAGTACTTGTATAACTTAATAAAAACAAATAAAAATATGAAGTTAAATATCAAACTTGTTTGTTCTTTTTTTTTTCTCCTGCTCGTAAACAGAAACATATATATGAACGAAACTCTGATGCTACTTCAATAAAAAAGCGAGAGAAAAACCGATGTTTGTGGCACAGTTCACAGATTAAGCAATTAGCAGTATTTAAGAACCGTCCTCTGAAAACGTGGACGAAATGTGATATGAAGGAGCGAGTCTTCAGCATTCTGAGTTCGCTATTCAGCATCTCGCTGCCTCTCGTCTGGACAAGTTCAGAACTTATACACGAGAGAGAGAGAGAGCGTTCTCATTCCATAATTCGATTCCCATCACACCAACGTTATTAAACATTATTAACTGACAACATTATAGAGTTACTGTAATAAAAAGGGGATGATCCAATAATATCGTATAATGGCGATATATGACAGTCATCTTAAATTTCACCGCTGTACCTAATTTACTGCGTAGATAACACTCGTACACAGACTTGAAACGTTGCTGTTGTGCTCCATCATGCGGTTTGAAAGCCAGGCTTATGAGCTGCATATTTCGTTGTGGTGATGTTTACACATCACTGATCACATGCAGGGACTGGAGAGAATACGACTATGATAACCTCAGACAATTATGATCTGCTGATGTAGCTCGTTAATGTTTACCTCTGCCCTGATTATGTTCGTTTATTGTTTTATTATAATCCTATGCACAATGATTTCATTTATCTACTGAAGGATCATCCGTCACCAGCTACGCTAAGAAGGAAGCAGTAAAAGGTGATACAAATTCACACACACACACACACACAACACGACTCTAAAAAATGGCATGAACACACGGGTGGCTTGACCTGTGATGTACAGGTCTAGTATTAACAGTATATATAACAGTTTAGTATAACATTCCGAAACCGCTCCTAGTAGCATCATTGGGCGTGTCTGTAAGGGACCTGTCTGTGTCGTGACATGAACATCCCTGACGGGATCATTTGGGGTCTGTATGTGAAAGACGTGTTCCCGGATATGGTAGGATCATTAGGCCTGTTGGTGAAGGCCGTGTCCCCCGGCCATGGACACGTCTGGGGTACTCTACTCGAGTTACAAGCTGGAGGCTGGCTAGGCCTATCATGGCTGAGGTACTAGCCAGTAGGTGCTTCACCTCAACCAAAAACGTACCTTACGGTTGCACAGATGATTAAATATTAAGGGCTGAAGAAAAAGGGAAGAAGAATATCTACTAAACGTTTATCAATTTTAAGAGAAAATTTGAAAACACGTCTGTGAAGGCCTAAAAAAAAAAGGGCTTTCTCTTTCTCTCTATGTCACACTAATACACTGTAGTTCTAATAATGGGTTTGACTGCTGCATATACACTTGGCTGGACAAGTTACAAATGCAGTGGCTTCATATTAACCCATTTCCGTGCAGTACATTCCGATGTCCTTTCTCAAAAAATAATCCAGTTTCTTGTAATTACTTCTCCGGAAGCAACCTTCTCCGCTCCTGCTCGGAGCTTCAAGCCACGAGACGAAAAGCCTGTTAATAGGCATGAAGGCGGAGAGCGAGGCCCACGTCAATGGCCATGACTCCGGCCAGTGTTCGAAGCTCGCCGGGTGACATCCTGGAATGAGGGAGCTGTAGTGCCACTCACTGTCGGGTGGATGCACGCTCGCCTCTAGCTTACACCCTCATCGGAAAGTTCATAAATTACATTTCTGACGGGAGTGTCACGGTGAACGTTTCCGAATTTTCTAGGGAGGGGGGGAGAAAACGTTTCCCCTACGGCTCGTTCAGCCCTTCTGGGTGTTGCCTGGATCGACAGCATGTTACCCACGGGTGGCGCTTGTTGACGGCAACGGGTGAAGGAGGTTAGATGGAAGTTAACCGCATATATGAGGGGCCAAGTGAGGATCTTCCCTCTAAGGCTCAGTCCTCTCTTCTTGACGCTACCTCGCTCACGCGGGATAATGGCGAGTATATATATATATATATATATATATATATATATATATATATATATATATATATATATATATATATATGTGCGTTCCACCCTGCAGAACGACACTGGACTCTACCTGCCCGCGAGTGTGAGAGGTCGACTCCAGGTGTGTCGCAGTAAGTGGCGGAAGGAGAGAGAGAGAACAAAATGAGTACTGTACATACTGGTCGAGGACCTCCTTGTACCAAAGGAGTCCATTATTTCCCTGCTCCTGTCTGGAGTGCAGACTCGAATGTGCAGGGGCCCATAAGAGGAAGGGGGGGGGGGGGTTATATCCTCGCGCTGTATAATCATATTTTCAATATTTTGTTTCGTTTATTCATTTACCTTTTTATTTGTTTATCTGCTCATATCAAAATTTTCCAACCCCTCTCACCTCCCAGGACGTACCTATATGGCTTTCTCCATATTTTCCACATATCTCAACATATGTTTACACATCTATGTCACCTATCCATATATGTATCGAACTATCTATCTATCCATTCTCTCTCTCTCTCTCTCTCTCTCTCTCTCTCTCTCTCTCTCTCTCTCTCTCTCTCTCTCTCTTTCATATATACATATATATCATTTAGTACTGTAATTTTTTTCTGACAAACCGACCCTCCACTCCAGTGTATAAAGCATCCTCATCTATGTAGTAGAGACATCTTTACCCCCTCCCACTCGACGGGTTTGACCAACTCTCATGTGAGAGCCAGACTACCTGAGAGAGACGTTGGTAGCTCTCTCTCTCTCTCTCTCTCTCTCTCTCTCTCTCTCTCTCTCTCTCTCTCTCTCTCTCTCTCTCTCTCTCTCTCTCAACTCTTCTTTCTAGTCAGGGAAATGGCCACATATGTTCTTCACCCTTGCTCTCTTTCTCTCAAGCCATGGGAAATGAGGTAAAACATGTTCTTCATCCTAGTTTCAATCAGGGAAGTGACGGAAACATGTTTCCTCTCCTCCGACCTCTGTGTTTCTGCTGTAGGAGAGATACGTAAGCATGTTCTCCGTCTTGTTTCTCTCCGACAAAAAAAAAAAAAAAGTCCTTCGTTCTGGTCTATTCAGCTGTCGCCAGTGAGGAGACACAGGTGTTGTTCCTCCTTATATGCGTCCCAGGTGCTGGTGATCAGCTACTGAGGGAGGATGTTCTTCCAGCACCGATGTGTGTTCCTTCCGCGTGCGTCTCCTCAAGTACTGTTCTTTCCCCTGTGGTGGTGGCGGGCGGAGAGGAACAGGATGGCATTTCTATGGGAGACGCAGCAGGAAATGTTCGATTTTCCCGCCTTTCCTCCCAAGGGGAAAACACGGGTTAATTAGTCTCGCATCAAATGGCGAATATGGAGGTCTGTTGCAGCAGCCAATACCGCCCGTCTGAAGACCAGAAGGCTTTATATATCATTACTACATATAACCACACGGCTCCTGCAGCTTCGAGGCTGCTCCAGGCAGGAAAATGAGAAATAGACATGACTTCTTCATCCTCTATCCGAGGAAATGACACAAGTAAGCTTTTCATCCTGGTCATCTTCACTTCAGCCGAGTGGAAATGAATAGCCACGTATCCTTCCATGCAGCCGGGGATATGACGTATACGTTCTGAGCCTTCATGTTCTTTTCTTTAGATTATGGAAATGACAGAAATGTGATCTCTAGCCTGGAAAATGATAAATACACTCTGCAATAGAATAGAAATATGCATGTCTTCTCTCTAAGCTGGGAAATGACATAAAGGTGTTTTGTGTCCCCCCCCCAGTCGACATCTTAATAGTTCCAGCCAGGGGAAATGACCATCTGGTCATTTCTCACGTTCCTTGCATTCGCAAAATTCATAATTTTTGCGGAGCGGAAAGACTTGGTCGACCAGCAGGCAGGACACGTACTTCACTTACGAAGGCGAGTCTCTGCTGCCTACGACCTGGACGCTCACATCCAGCAGAATTCTTCGTCGTTACTGACTCGTAAAATAAAGGTTAATTTTTTCCCCCAGTTCCTCGTCGCCATTTACGATGTCTCGCGCCTTGAATTTTGGCTCATTTTCACGGAGGGTAAAAAGTGAATGAATAAAAAAAAAAAAACTTTTTCTTTCCTTCACCTGTCGCAACAGCGGCAGTCACGGAAAACAGAGTTGTCAGTGATGGAATTTTGTGGTTGTTTAGCAATGCTGAGGACATAACATAGTTAGCCAGATCTCCCTCGTGTGTGTGTGTGTGTGTGTGTGTGTGTGTGTGTGTGTGTGTGTGTGTGTGTTAGCGTAAGGTTCTTCCTGAAGTGGGTCAGTTTATAGTGCGGGATACGTCCGCAGTGAAGACGTCTCTCCAGTGTGGATATTTTCTTGTGGTCTTCGCCTTCCTCGGTGTGGACTGCGCAGAGGGCCTTCCCAGTGTGTGTGGTTTCTCCCCACGACGAATATGTCTCTCACTAGCGTGCACATCACTTCATAAGGCGGGTGTATTCTGAATGCCCTAGTTCGTCTCTTTCGTGCGTTCGTGGGTGCTTCCTTAAACTGGGTGATTTTCCTGGAAAGGTAGCTTTTTGGGAATAGGTGTTCCCTGGAATGGGGTGCTTCCTTGGAATGGATACACTTCCCTGGAACGGGTGCCTCTCTAGCTCGCAGATATACCTCTGTATGCGCGTCTTCCTGGCACACGCATCACTGGCTGTCACTGGCATCTATCTCCTCAGGGAGGATATCACTGCAATCCCCCAATGAGAGAAACCATCCAAATGCTGGTAATTACGTACTGAAGACGTCCGTCGCTGTGTTCCTCCCGCGTGTGTGTCTTCCCCAGTGTATGTGGTAATGTCCCAGAAAAGCAAGGTGCGTCTTGAGAAGCTTGAGAAGCGACGCTGGCTGTAGCTGCTGGAGGAAGAGACACACGTTGTAATAAGCTGGAAATACTTATTTTCCGATTTTCGTCAACGAGGGAAAACATAAGTTAATAAGTCTCAGTAAACATGGCTTACAAGGAAGTCTGTTGTAAGAGTCAACACATCTCGTATGAAGACTGGAAGTGGTTGTAACATTATTACATATAACCTCAGGACGCCCTTCTTACGTGGCTCCCGCAGCTTCGAGGCTAGAGCGAGAAACTTCCTCGACGAGATTGTGATCTCTTCCCTCCTCCTGACGATGATGATGATGATGCAGCCCCGCCGAGGGAGAGGTGGGGGTGTGTGACTTGTCACCGGCCTGGACTCAGTCCGTGGCTGTGGAGGCAGAAGATCCCCCGTCGACTTCACGAGCAAACTTGAAGTTCCCCCCGTATTAACCACATGGTAAGTCTTCCAGTCCATGCGTTTCCCATGAACAAGGGAAGCATGTGGTCTAGTTGTGTTACCCACAGAAGCGATAACTCCAGTCCACACCAGGATTAGCGGATGGAATGTAGGACTGCTCGTTTGGACCCAGTCTCTGATTGGTCCTTCTCATTTGCGGAACGTAATGTATGTCAATTACATCCACGCATGACTACATAGGTAGTTAAGCGAAAGTGGTACGTCATCGCGGACAATAATGCTTTTAGTAATATTCAATATATATCTTTTTTATTTTGGGTATGTCAATGTAGCGAATGTATGTATCAGAACTTCAAAGGGAGCTGCTATATTTGTGAATGTTTTCATGCAAATGACACAATATCACGTATGGTAATGTTATGTGGCTGATATTGAGGACGGTGTATGAAGTAACTTCCCCTCCTCTCCGTTTTCCTTTTCCTCTTTATTTACGTTGTATCTGTACTGACTACCCCAGGGCGGCCCTGCCTGACGTCCACACGATTTCTTCAGCCACCTGTGCTTTCCAGTCTGTGGTATTTTGAAACTTGTCACCTTCTCATGTTTCTCCAAACAGCTGCGACCACCTCCCGTTTTCTTAAGATCGTCCACCTCATCAAAAGCTCTTCATTATTAGCCTTTTATATCGTAACTTTTTTTCCTTTTACCCATTTCTATATATTTCATTAAAAGCCCAGAAGCCATGAAGGTTTTAGTCCATTACTGGAGCCTCGGACGTTAGAAATCAAAATGCAGGTTGGTAAGTGTGGGTCGTTAGACACACACACACACACACACACACACACACACAACCCGGGATGACAGACCGAGGAAGAACGGACGACTTTACCAAATCCGATGAACGAAGTTGGCTGCGCTACTTCCAGGAGCAGGGGAAAGAGGAACTCCCCTTGAGAAGGAGTTCCTCTCTTTCGTTCAAGGGACGACTGGGACGTCAACACCACCAGGAGAGGTCCGGTAGCTGCTGCATATCAGTAAGTTACTGTGAAGATATTCTGCCTTGTAGATTATCTCCCTCCAGTCTAATGGTTTCATGTTTAACGTGTGTGTGTGTGTGTGTGTGTGTGTGTGTGTGTGTGTGTGTGTGTGTGTGTGTGTGTGTGCGCGCGCGCGAGCGCTGTTATCACGCCCACAAAAAAGACATAAAGATGGAACATAAAACTTCCATTTAACATGTTCTCTTCTATAAAATCTGCTTCATAAAGAATTTTCAGCCGAAAAAAAAGGTCAGAGGTCAAGTTTAGAAGGTTAATTAGTAATTAGAACCTGTGCGTTCTGGACACAGCTGAGCGCAAGTCCCCGAACTGATTAATATGCTAGCCAGCATCTTGTCTGGAAAAAACCTTGAACACGAAAGCATGATTCTTGAACACGACATCAAGAACCCTTGAACAAGACAGCACGACCCTCAGGCATACGAAGGTACGACCATTGGATATGATGGGCTGGCCTTATAACATGACCCTTTAAATAGTCTGGCCTTTATCATACCTAAGGGGTCAGGAACGTTAAGGTCAAGAGGCGGGGTTAACGCTGCTGTATTTTCGAGGTTATAAGATTACATAACATTACAGTGAAAAAAAATGCGCTTTGCTGTAAGATTTTTTGCCCCAATCTATTGAAATATATCGAGGAACATTGCCACTGACAACTGTTACTTCAGCTTCATAACTAAGGGATAACTAAAGGAAAAACAGAAATCCTTGATTGTTATCTGTGAATACCTGGTGAAGTCTTCGAGGGTCTTCTTTCTACCCCCACAGCCTGGGCTGAGCTAAAGGACGTTTACCATGGAACTGTGGGACACACTAACGTGCTATATGTCTTACGATGCTTCAGTACGACGGTACGTTCCTTCAGCTCAAGGGCTGTACCATTTTGCTCAGGGTGATTCAGGGGAGTCTCGCCGTCGTGGGTGAGGTTCGAACCGTCGATCTCAAGGCCCGTAACGCCGGCGTACCCAAGGGCTGTCTGTATACCACTGGTCTCACGATCCGCGTACCATCGGGTTCCGAGCCTCGTACCCAACGTGTTCAATTAGCCCTGCTGTCATCATCCAAGCGTCGCACCGTCGCGTTCGAAGGTATTCAGACAAGATGCGTCTCCGAAGACTGCGCCAGAGCGATTTCGACGTACGACACTGCGCCACAGCGATTTCGACGTACACACGAGTCGTAGGGACATGGTTATCACAGAAGTCTGATACACCACACACGTGCAGGACGCCCGCCGGTTTTACTGTACAAGTGTATAACAAAACGTCAGGCGGGGGGAAATGAAAGAACTTTCACCTCACAGGAGAAAGAAAACTTGACCGCGGACGAAAGCAGCAAGACTGGTGTGTGTGTGTGTGTGTGTGTGTGTGTGTGTGTGTGTGTGTGTGTAAATATATCTACTTTTACAAAAAAATAGAAAAAAAAAAAGGTATTAGCAACGACTGCAGCCAGAACCTTGCACAGATAATTTTTACATTACGATCCCCCAGCATTTGTGGTATGGACTTGACGATTTTTTTTCTTCCTTGCTAAAGCTTTCCCAAGCTTTTGAAAGCCAGCCTCCACTACAGAGAGAGAGAGAGAGAGAGAGAGAGAGAGAGAGAGAGAGAGAGAGAGAGAGAGAGAGAGAGAGAGAGACGCACAGAAATAGGTTTAAAATCTTTCTATCGAGTTCTTATTTCTAAACAGGTTTTCGTTTCAGTTGAGCAAACGACACCTTCCCTTACAAAACAAAAAAAAGAGTCCTCTTTATTTTTTTCTCTCATTCCTTTTTTAGGCCACGTAATTTGCTGCGCCGCCTGGTATGTGAATTTGGCATTGCACCGTCGATGACAGGAAAACAGGACACAATGTGGGAAGAGGAGACTTTCATTACCGCAGTGTTGACCCTGGAATTTTGTCGTTTAATGCTCTCTGCACAACCTATTATGGTGGCCAAATAGTGAACCAATTGTCCACTCACTTACATAATGAGAACAGAGCGAGACGAGTGTTTGCCGCACCTGATACGCATAATTATTTCCTCTAATTTAGTGAATGATACGGGCACTAGTCTGGAAACGTGGCGCTGGTACATCTCTCTTTCGTTAAGGGATTCTGCGGGACTCGAGCGAAAAAAAAAAATAGTTGCTTTCTTTAGCGCTTGCGTGCTTGAATGATGTTCTGTTTGGAGTTTCCAAGAGAGGAACTCTCGCATGTCAGGTACGTAAGTGTAATCATTATTAATCATGTCTACATAATCTCATAAAGTAGTGTGTTCGCGTATATTAGATGGAGGGATCAATCAACGTTATGTGGTATATGGTGGAGCTTATAGATAGGCAATTACAGTGGTGTGTGTGCGTGTAAGTGTGTGTGTGTGTGTGTGTGTGTGTGTGTGTGTGTGTACAACGTCTTTGGATGTATAGGCTGTATACTGTATTCTTATTGTTCATGTGTTATGTTTTGTGTTATTTTGTTCTTATTTACCTTTCCTGTGCGGGATCGAGACGTGTAAGTCCTTCAGTACGACGGTACGACTCTTGAAAACAACGGTACGACCCTCGGGCACGATGGGGTGGCCTCTGACAACACCTTTAAGGGGGTCGGATCAAAATGCCTCGAGACGTTTGTGGCCAAGGGTTATGTCGTTGTAATCAAGGGGTTTGATATTCTTGTGCTACCTTTTGGGTTTCGATCCCCCGATCCTTGTTTGTCAGCCTTGACTATCCACAAAAAAGTTTGATTTCGACTATTCGTAGTTAAATATTCATGCGACATCGTGTTTTTCCAGACTTGATTATGACGTGCCTCGCTTGAGTTCAAATGACACACGACTGTTCGGAGATATGAGATGAAATGCGATACTTTGTTAATTAGGGTTACATGTCGTTAAATATGAGTCTGCACTGTGGTACAAATGAGACAGTTAGAATATTAAATTCCACCGTGTTAAAAATGTAAGAGTTGTGCTGAAATGCGAAACACTTCGAGATGTAATCAAGTCAAACTGCTAAGTTGACATTCTGTGTTTTGCTACGCTAATTAACAATACTTTCGTGTTGTTCTTTCTTGAGTTTACTGTACCAAAATGAGCGGCTACTGTGTCATAAATGTAACGATGTCTCGCATTCACGTGTCGCACAGGAAACATAGCACTGTGGGATCAAAGTATATCTGTGATATGGACACGTACTGGATGCGCTGAAGATGAAAAGAATATACTATTTTAGTGTACTGGAACTTGTTGATCTGGCGTGGACCCGTATGTGCGTGTTGACGAAATAAATAATAGATGCATCAACTGAGGTTTCGAGTAACATTAACTACACCAGGAGGAAGAATATTGTGTTTCATGGTTTTGTGACATCAGTTACCCAAGCGATACGTGACATCGTAAAGACCCTCAGCAGAGAAGAACCAGTGGTTTCAGTAACGAGTGAATCTTTGGTTTGGTTCGAGACGTGTCAACAGTCCAGAGGCTGTGGTCTAAGCAGCGAATCGAACGAAAGAGGGAATCCTAAAATACGTACATCACTTTAGCATTAGCTCTAGACATATTCAAAAGGCAAAACACTTCAGCACAACAAAAAGTGGGGTTGGCGTGTGTATATATATATATATATATATATATATATATATATATATATATATATATATATATATATATATATATATATATATATATATATATTCATCACGTCCGTGTAACCTAAAGTATGTGGCCTTCAACGCTTATAAGCAAGACGTTTCGGGCATAACTTAAAACCGAAACGAACCTCACGGTGGCCGACCTCACACCCTGGAGTGTTGGCGTGGCGTCTGGTGTCCTTGTGAACAGCGAGAGGGTCGGGCGGAGGGGCGGCCGGCGTACACGGGAGCCTTCGCTTAGTCTATGAACAGCAGAAGGTGCTACGAGCGCACCGGTCATTACTTAGCTCTGAGATGACTTGAGCACAGGAATGGGCGTATTTTTTGAGGGTGGTGAGTGTAGCACGTGTGGGTGCGGTAGAAAGTTGGCGTGTCTTATTCCTCCATCGTGTCTTTCCGTCTATCAACTTATCTATTTATCTATCTATCTATCTGTCGCTGGAAAGAACAAGGGATAATGGGACGATACAGAGCTAGAATGGTGTGGTGGTGGGGCAGGGGACTGTGGACAGAGATTAGACGAAGTGGTGGTGGTGATGGGGTGGGGGGGGATATGGTGGCTACACGAGGTCATGGGGTGGTGGGTAGTAGTGGGAGGGGAGGGGTGGGGAGGGGAGGGGAGGGGAGGGCAGCTGTGGGATAGGAAAGGCTGTATTTTTCAAGACCGCTAATGGAGGAACTTCACTTTCGCACTTTTGAACTGGCACCTCTTCTGAGGAATGTGACGAGGAGGCCCCCCTTCCCCCCACTAGCCTGTGAGGGGAAAAAATACAGGAGGGGAGGGTAAGGAAGAGAGGCAGGAGGAAGGGAGGGGGATGATGAAGGAGGGAGGGTGGAGGAGAGTGGTGAGGGATTAATAATTGAATACAGGAACCCCCTGGGAGGAGGCCACGTTAGCAGAGGTGTTGATGACGAACAACGAGGCGCTGATAACGGGAGAGAGAGAGAGAGAGAGAGAGAGAGAGAGAGAGAGAGAGAGAGAGAGAGAGAGAGAGAGAGAGAGAGAGAGAGAGAGAGGGTTTACAACATAAGAACCACGATGGTGGTGGATACGTCACTCCCCAGGAAACAACGGTGTGTGTACGCACGCACGAGGGAGGAAGCAAATCATAGCAGAATAAAACGTAGTCACTGTCGCCAGCCAGGAGAGGAAAATGTTGAGACAGTAAACATATTGTCATGGTGTGTGTGTGTGTGTGTGGAGGTGGTCCAGGCCGGCAGCTTGTCACAGTGATAGTTATCATAGCGTGACTGTTACTACCCCCAACGAAGGTTTTTACTTTTAGGTCACGTGTCCGACTCTTCACGCAAGCGCTGTAGATAAGATAAGAACTGCTTAACAGAGCTAACGAGGTTGATACGAACGGTAATTACTGGGGGGGGGGGGGGACGAAAAAAAAGAAAAGAGAGAAAATATTTTGTAAAGAGTAAAAGCGTAGGTAAATAAAGATATCACTTTTATGCCAGGACTACACAACACATCCAGATTAGAATATTCAGTCACTCGATGCGTCACGTGTTCTTATATACCTCTGAATATTCAGTCAATGCGTCACGTATTTTTATATACTTCTGAATATTCAGTCACTCGCTGCATCACGTATTCTCACATACTTCTGAATATTCAGTCACTCAATGCGCCACGTATTCTTATACACTTCTGGGAAATTTTCACGATGAATAATAATGCACACACACACACACACACACACACACACAACACGGCTGTTCACCTGGATGAGATAGGAGGGTAACTTATTAATGTGAAGAAAGGCGCCCTCATACCCGTGTTTGTGACGCGTCCTGACATATAATAACGGTAATTAACCTGATGTATTAACCACTTTATGCAAATTCCCTGCATATGACATAGGGTGTAATCAACGTGATAATGACTTACTTTCGGTAATTACCTCGTTGGTGTATTCCATTTGCATATTCCAACTTCCGTGTGATAATAGGGCGCCGCCTTCGGTGCGCTCTCAAAGTCCCTCCCTTGCGTTGGTGAGGCACATCAACTGTAGCTGTGGGGCAACAGCCGTAGCTACGGCCCTTAGCTGTAGTTACCAGCTGTAGTGGTGGCCACCAACTAAAATGATAGCCACACCAGGTGTGGCCACCAGCTGTGGCCATATGCAGTAGTTGTGAGCACTACTTGCATGTGTGTGTGTGCCACCAGCTGCAGTTGTGGCCATCTGCAATAGCTTTGGCCACAACCTGTACTGATGGCCACCATCTGTCAATATACGCTTCAGCTGTAGGTGTGGCCAAGAACTGCGGGAATAAACGCGGGTACGACGAATTAGTTACTGTGCGCTGCTATGGTAAGGATCCGGTCTGAAAAGGTCAGCGCCATACACACATCCAAAGGTCGTACCGTCGTGTTCAAGGGTCGGACGGTCGTGCTCAAGGGTTGTACCGTCGTGCTCAAGGATCGTACGATCGTGCTCAAGGTTGGTACGATCGTGCTCAAGGTTGGTACGGTCGTGCTCAAGGGTCGTCATGACAATAATGAAAGCGCCGCGTCAGAATGCTTTCATCTTGTCCTGTTCTTTTGAAATCAAGTTATTAAGGTGTCTCGCTAATGGCATGATAAAGAATATATCCTTATCATAACAATTAAAACATTAGAATAAATACGGAAATGACACACATAAGTCACGATTATCCCGCAAACAAAGGGCATGTTTTATGGCTTACTGCATGTGTTTTGACCATTATGGTAACGTCCCACGCAAGCACACGTACACGCACACGCACGCTCATACATACATTAAACACATAAAAGAAAAAAAACATGGCGCACAAACAAGTTGAATGACACACACACACACACACACACACACACACACACACACACACACGAAAACAAAAGCACATATTAATACATGCACAACATGTACACGCATACACAAAAATATACGCATAAACACATACACAATAGATTTACATATACACAAAAATATGGATACAAACATTTTCTCTGTCATATATATATATATATATATATATATATATATATATATATATATATATATATATATATATATATGAGAGAGGCAATGTTGTGCACAGACGATTATGTATTGTCAAGGGAGAGGCGTGCGCCGATGGCGTTGTCTTCCTCCCTCACCGTCCATAACCCGGCAGCAGCCTGGCCACCTCCGCTGACGTACACCCCCGTTGTGAGCCAGATGCCAGCACCTTTATTGGCAGCTCCTTAATATTCATGCTGTTGCACACTCTCCCGCCTCAACTGTCAGCCTCACTAAGCAAAGTCTTCACCACCATCGCCCTCCACCACCGACCGACCGCCACACACACCCTACCATACCACTTCTTCGGCTCCCTCCTCCTCCTCCTCCTCATCCACCTCACCGCGGGGGCGTCTCCCTCATATTTATCCATTACCTGAATTAACTCTTAGAACCCACTATTCATAATGGTGATTTATGTCCCGTGTGTTAAAAAAAAAAAAAAAGTAGCAGTAGAGGCAACAATATTTTTTTTTTTATATTTTTGTAAGGGTAGCAAGGAGAGGGTTGGGGGTGGGGGAGTTGACTGGTGATTCGGGATAAGGGTGTTCTACTTTAGGAAGTGATTTTTAGGGGCTTTCTCTCATATTCTGAGGGTTTATCCATTCTTCCTTATCTTCTAAGGGTTTTCTCCCTTAAGATTTTTCCTTCATTTCTTGTTATACATTTTTTTTTCCTATTGTAAGGGTTTTTCCTTCCACAATTTAGGACCTGTTCTTAAGACTCTTCTCTTACTTTAAGGTTTCTTTCATAAATTCCTGTTTTTAAGGGCTTTCTCTCCCATTGTAAGGATTTTTACCTCGTCGAAGAACTTCTCACTCCTAAGGAGTCCATCCTTTCCCTGCTACTGTTGGTAGCGCAGACTCAAGAGGTGCAGGAGCCCCTGGAGTTGGGTTTTAGGTGTATATAATAATGATGGCGATAATGATAATAATAATAATATTAACAATAATATAATAATAATAATAATAATAATAATAATAATAATATGATAATAATAATAACAGAAATAATTGCAATAATATAATAACCAGCAGACCAAAGGGCAAATATCATTTTCCCGACATAACACTTCAAAATTATTTAGCAACAGACAGTTAATGAAATCATAGTTTCCTCATTCCCGAAACTAGTTTAACTTGGGTTGCTTAAACTAGTATAGTGTGTGAGTGGGCTACTATGACTGGTTCAGTATGAGGGATGCTAAACCTAGTGTGGTGTGTGTGAACGCTGCTGAAACTAGTGTAGCGTGAGAACCACCTGGAGAGGGTTTAGTATGAGCAAAGGAAGAAAAACTAGTTCAATTGCGAATGTTGATCAAGCTGGTGCGTTTGTGAGTACCAGTAAAACTTGGCTTAGTGTGAGCCCTACTAAGACTGGTTTAGTGTGAGCTGCTCAAAAAACTATGATTTACCGTGAGCTTAATTTCATCTCTGCTAAAACTGGTTTAACAAATGCCACTAAAACTAGTATACTGAGTGCTACTAAAACTAGCTTACTTTCAGGGGTGCTAACACGAGTTTAACGGCTGCTGCTAAAACCGATTTATAATGTATTGCTAAAACTGGTTTAGCTTCAGCGCAGCTACAACTAGTGTAATGAAAAAACTGCAAACAAAACTGGTTTAGGATGAACGCTAGTTTAGAGTGGGTGCTGCTAAAGCTAGTTTACTCTGACTGCTACTAAAAAGAAACTAACAGATACAGGACTGCTAAAACATGTCTAGCTAGGGCGAACGCTACAAAAAAAAAAAACTATCCTAGTTTCTGTGCCTGCTAAAACTGGTTTTTAGGGTGAGAGTTATGGAAGAAAACTATGATGCGTTTCAGCCCCGCTGAAACTGCTAGTTTAGCGTGAACGCCGCTGAAGCTGGTGTAGCACCAAAGCGCTCCTCCTAAGCACTGTTGAGGTGTGGGCAGAGGTAGGTGTTCCCTTATGGCGAGGGCCAATGTGAGTCGCGCCAACTCTGGACATTTTCTCCCTCACCAACCCTCCAGTTTTGGGGAAAGTCTGGAAACTGAACTGGAAAAGAAAGAAAGAAAAAAAAGAGCCATTCTGGTAGAGTTCCCTGGAAAGTTGCTATAGTGACCACTTTACGTTATTCCTTATTAATGTTCCAGAACAGTCGTGGAGAACGAAGTCTATATGTACTGTTCGTTGGTTATGAATGATTCCGGCCGATGGAGTTCTGGGTAACGCACCAACTGGTGAGGATGCATTTGGTCATCAGACCCAGAAGGCGGGAGAAAATGGGTCCTTACAGCGAAAGTACTCGGAAAATCCAGCTGGGCAAAGCTTAGAACTAAGAAAGTTCAATGTTATACAGACTGTACAGGATCTTGGCAGAGTGACGACCAGGTCGATTTTGTCAAAGTGGTATGGGCCATTGTCATACTGAGGGGCCGCCCGTCCTGAGAACTGTGGTGTTTTGTGTGCCTACTTTACATCTCTCCTCCATCCCCCCGACTGGAAACAGCGCCCTATAGCGAGTCCGGACACGTCTTGAAGGGGGGAGGGGAAGGGGGATGGAAACTGCGCATTAAACTCGAAAGCCATCTTAATCTCCGCCGTCGCTGCTCAACCGTGTATATTGGGGAGCTTTCGAGGAACCCTGCAGCCCTAAAGAGGTCAGTGGGAGCCCTTCGGGTGAAGATGGGGAGCCCTGCTGTCGTGAGGAGTTATCAGAAGCCCCCTCAACCTCTCCAGTTCAAGACGAAGTTGGGGAAACCTTACAGTCGTGAAGACTCTGCCTACCCATCCTGGGGAATTGGGGGAAACGTAAAGTTATGAGAGATCCCGTGAAGCCCTTGGGGATAGCAGAGGAACCCTACTGCTGTGAGAAGCCCGTGGAAGCCTCCTAAACGATATCGAGGGGTCATGTTACTGTGAAGGCGCATCAAAGGTGAATAACCACCAACCAGCTGGAGACCTATTCACTATTGCTACTTTTGCTAGACATTTCATCAAAAATAAAAAAAAAGGGGGGGGGGGGGAGGGGGCGCCGGAGAGCTTCTGCTGCTGCTGCTGCTGTTCACATGCCTGAAGCACCACCACCACCATCGGTAAGGCCCCTTCCCCTCCTGCAGCAGAGGATAAGCCCCTCTGCTGCAGCTGCCTTGTGATCCCTAACGCCCCGGAACTTGCCATGCCTGAACTCGGCTAATCTGAGAAGTTACCCAAAGTTCCCACCATAACCAGATCTTTTCACTCATTACGTAGTGATTACCAACTCCAGCAACCAAGATTACATCGAATTGATTCGAACCAACTTTGTTCTAATAGGTACACGAGGGAACAACAGACGCAAGAACACTGCCAAATGCTGCTTACGAAATACGTAATAACTGTTCCTTGCCAGCACTCGTTGTTGACACACGCTGAATAAACTGCACGAGGTTTTTTTTTCACAATGGAAATTGTATTACACAACAAAGGAGCGTTCTTTGCTTAGGCTTGCAAGCAGTACGGAAGAGTTCACGTTTCACCCATGGCTTGGCTGCTCCACACAACACTAGTTGATGTTGTTACGTCTTGTCTCTCCTAGTTTGGTTCAGACCCTTCCCTCTTCGTCCACCCTGGTCATCCACATTCATTCATTCCCCTGATTCAACCACCTCCTTCAGCTCCCACCTTCATTACAGCTCCGTCAGCCACCTCTTCTTCACCAAACGGTCTGAGCCCCGCTTCACTAACTCCCCTTCACCTTCAGTTTCCAAACGTCAACCATCATCAATCGCCCTTCCATCTTTCCACTCGAAGTCCCTTCCCTTAAAGATCCTTTCGCATCGCTTATCTCCTCCTTCAAGCCCTCGTCACCTTCTTCAACCTCCTCCCACCCTTTAATCCCACTCCATCGTCGGCAGTAGTTATAGAAAAACCCATCAAATCAGTTTCATTCCAACAGTCTGCTAATAAGGCTTGAGACCAGGTCCTACTTCGGTTGAAGTCTGCGACGCACAAACCCCAGAGACATTGATTGTCTTACCCCATTTCCTCTCTATCTCTCTTTCTCTCTCTCCGACTTGACTATTCTCCAGAACCTTTCTGTCTATGTTTTACCAACCCCCAAGTAAAGATAAGAAGATGAGAAGTCTCTCTCTACGTTCGGGCTATCTATTTTTCATTCGGCTGCTAAAATTCACGACATGCAAAGACGCTTTCCAGGAACAAACACAGTAGCGTATCTGTACATCGCTACACATGTAGACACACACACACACACACACACACACACACACACACACACACACATTGTTTATAGCAACCCGTGTCTCTTCGTTAGAGGATGTAGGTTTACGGGAATCCACATTCGGATCAATCCAATTCGAAAACGATTAACAACATTTTGTCAAGACAATCGCAGCAACAACACAGTTATGTGCGACACAACACATCATTTCACTGATGTCTTGAAGGCTTGAGGATGAACGCGCACACGCGGATACGTAGGTACAGAAATCCTCAGAGCCAAATATAAAGTGAAGAAGACGAAAGTTTCAGTCCAATATGACCGGAGTAAGTCAAGTCAACGTGCTGGAAGACAATGACGGAAGTTCTTCCTCTTAAAGTTCTTCAGGGAGATGCCGACAACAGCACTCCATTCTGTCACATTAGGAAAGTTGTCGAGTAAGTAAGCCACTGGGAGACGAAGGTCAAACCAACAATGCCTTGCCCTTCATACAGAATGAGATGTTAGGAATATGTGAGTGACGTGCTGTCATTGGGCTGAACAACGCATTGTGTGAAAAGTTCGGGATGAGCCACGGTAACGGCTGTGGGGCCTGACTGTGGATTGGAGGAGGGGAGATGGGAGGAGGGGGGGGGGGGTGTTCAGGTGCATCACACATGACAGCTAGGGAATGGATGTGAGCGAATGGGGGCCATTTCTTCCTCTGTTCCTGACGCTACCTCGCTCACGTAGGAAACGGGGAACAAGTATGAAATACATATATGCATAAGACCGATAATGAAATATGCAGCTCCAGCTGGGCCACCACACTTCAACAGGCGTAAAGGCGTATGGATCTGCCAGAGAAGGTTCAACGGAATCTCTCTCTCTCTCTCTCTCTCTCTCTCTCTCTCTCTCTCTCTCTCTCTCTCTCTCTCTCTCTCTTATTAAACATCTGTGTTTTGATTAACAGCATCAAATAAAAAGGCTGGGAATCTATAAGACTCGCTTCACGAGGCTTAGCCAGTATTCAAAAACGTATTCCTGTTTCCAGCTGAGAGGTTTCGGAGGTGTTTATTGTGTCGAATAACATTCATATCCCCTTTAGCTGTCTTGTGTGTCACGCCGAGGATGTAATTTAAAGATACAGAGCCTTCCTCCTCTTGCACAGAAGGTCTAAACTAGTACGGCAGGGTGGGGTGTTGTAAGCCCTTCTGGATCTGGGTTACCGTCGCAGCCTCTGTCATCAAAGATTCATACATTACATGATCTAGTTAGAACACTATGCTTCGCTCCCTCACTCCCTCGTTCTCCTATGGACGACTGGTTGGAGACTGGGCGGTGACTGGCCGAGGGAGGCAGGTCACTAACTGGATGGACTGTTGTCAGTAACTGTCAAGTAATCAGGTGGTGGTCCGTGACTATCTATTTCACTGGCCACAACTGGGTATAGTAACAGGTTGGTAATAAGAGATAACTGGCTGATGACTGTCTCGCGACTGATCGGGGACTGGATGGTGACTGGCGAGGGAAATAAATCTGTGACTGGTGGATGAATGGCTAGTAACTAGCCACTCAGGGCTTTGTTAAAGGTAACTGGTCGATCGATGAGTTGGAGGGAGGCTGCTGCTGACGTCTGGTGTTGTAACATTTCTTAACAAGTTTGCTTAGACCTGACGTCAGCTGTTGTGACATTTCTTAACAGGGTTTTCTTAGACCTATGCTTTAAAAAAGGCTGTATTATTTTCTTCACGTTCTAAAACACAAGCGTTCCAGGTTGCGTCCAAGTCTTTGACCACAGACTTTACCACAGACTTTACAATACTCATGATTAACCTCTCCACATAGGCCAAAGAAGACACACTTACAGAACGTCTCTTATGGTACTACGGAACTGACAATATCCTGGTTCTTCCCTGAACGGTACGAGAAATCATTGCGTCACAGATGCGGAGAAGAGGAGGGGGGAGCACCACACCTCCATGAACTTTGACCTCACGAGGACCTGACCTCCGCCCTATGGGGAAGGACACGGAGGACCAGTTCCTTCGCCACGCCCGAACACCGAACTCTTCCTCCAGAAAACACGAGACATCATCACGTAACAGGTTGGTCGTGTGTGTGTGTGTGTCTGTGTGGGGCAGTTACACACCCTCCGCGAATGATGACGCCCCTCGTCTTTTGTGCTCTACATCCTTTTTTTTTTCGGACATCGCCACCGCGGAGTCGTATACTGTATCCAGGGTAAATATTTACATATCGAGCGTACATACACAGTGCGGCGAGGACAGTGGCACTAGGCGAGGACAGTGGCACTAGGTGAGGACAGTGACACCAGGCGAGGATGTATATGTGTGTGATGGTGGTGTGAGGGAACTTCGTTATCATTTGGGGTGTTATGTAAACAGAGGGGAGCCATAGTGCCCTCTCTTACGAACCCCAGCCGTACACACACACACACACACACACACACACACACACACACACACACATAGCCACGGCCAGAGACAGAAAAATATAAATGCTTCACTCGCTTTAGCGTTCCACTAAAAAATTCAGATTTCAAGCGGATGATCTTGAAATGACCTCCAGAGGCTGAAACTCGTTGCTCTCTTACGAGGGGAACAACAGAGATGCTCCACCTGCCCAATGGCATTCTTACAACCTCCCAAAAAAGTTCACCAAGTTCTATATTCATATATGATCACCCCCCAGTCATCATCCCCCCCCCCCCCCATGAATGATACCCATGATGGAGATGAAGGGCAAACTTGATCAAGTTCTCCTCCAGGAACTTAAGTCGTGAATTAAGTTATAAAAGGAACTGTGTAACATCTTTTGAGTTACCGGGAGGGAGTTTTACACTCGTGTTTCCTCTTCTCTCCCAACCTTGTATATGTGTATCATTCATGTCTTACTCTTATGTATGTACACACACACACACACACACACACACACACACACACACACACACACATTAGACTAAGCCAGGTACCCATTCATCGACCAGTCCTGAAGGGGGGGATGAACACTTTGGCAGGATGCGGGATCGACTACCACGCCCAGGATTCGAACCCATGCGGGTACGACCCCATTCTGGTTCGTGCTGAATCCTGGTGTGTGCGTGTGTGTGTGAGTGTGTGTGTGTGTGTGTGTGTGTGTGTGTGTGTGTGTGTGTGTGTGTGTGTGTGTGTGTTATCGAGAGAACATACACGAGACACGTCCAGCCACCCCTTCATACTCATGTATATATCATACAACATTACCTCACAACCCTGCGTCCTGCTCCACTCACCAAAGGCACGGTAGGAGGGAGTGGGGACAACACGTTGGTAGCAGCTGTTAGTGACGGGAGTACATGTGAGTGTACACGGTGGAGCTGTCTGCCTCATTAACAACGGCCTTTAAAGGGATGACGGAGGGAGGGAGGGAACTCTCCACGTCCGGAGCGAATCAAGCGGCGGGTCGTATGAATCCGTGGCGGCGGCTGCGGCGCCTATAGGGTGCCGCAAGAGAGAGAGAGAGAGAGAGAGAGAGAGAGAGAGAGAGAGAGAGAGAGAGAGAGAGAGAGAGAGAGAGAGAGGATAGGTAGAGGTAATAATGGCGACCTGGGCTCCCGGCTGGGAAGGTCTGTGATGTGGGGGAAGTCGAACATGCGTACGTGGGAGGACGGTGACCTCCCTCCCTCCTCCCGGCGCTGTACAGTGTGGACACTGAGCCCACCACGGCAACATGGGCTGTGTTTTAATGTTCGGGGGGTTAAAATTACGTCCTTTGGCCGTCATAAAAGCCTGAGGTTTACTCTTGTTTTACACTGTTCGAGAGTGTCTTAATTAATTACAGTAAGGGACGGAAGGTACCCCGGAGCTGCTGTTACTGCCAAATGTATGTCTGTGTGTGTGTGTGTGTGTGTGTGTGTGTGTGTGTGTGTGTGTGTGTGTGTGTGTGGTGTGTGTGTGTGTGTGTGTGTATCTCTATAAACACAGAAACTCATTCTCGTATAACTTTCAGGTAATATCGTGTTCGATCACTAACCAGGTCTACATTAGTCACACGTTTCACAAAGAGTACCATCCAGATCCGCAGCTTAAGCTTATATAAAGCTTATTCAGATCTTAAGAAGTTCTCTTCATACCCTAAGGATCAATCTGCAACCATACGATGACTAGTGAGAGCCTGGTCCACCAGGCTGTTTCATGCTGCAGGTCTCCATGTGTTTCACGGTGTATAAACAATCTTGTTTCGTCTTCATATTTTTCAGGGATCTTCTCATTGTGTTCCATGTATGTACCAGAGGAAGGAAGGCTGGAGAGACCTGGGCCCATGACATTTATCCTAATCTTCTTTTCTTTAACATTTTCTTGCAAACATCTCTCTCTTCCTTGGCGGATTTAATCTGCGCATTCTACCTAGTATATCGTTCCAGAATGTGAACTACCTGTGCATACAGAGTTCATCCTCACATATTCCTGCGACCGTCTCTCTCTCTCTCTCTCTCTCTCTCTCTCTCTCTCTCTCTCTCTCTCTCTCTCTCTCAAACATGAGCTTCCTTTCTCGTTATAGTCTCTGACGTATCAATTTTCGCGTCTAAGTTCTTAGGAGAACAGATACAGAGCTTTTAAACTGCCCCTGTGGTTCAAAAGGCATTGCCCACACGATGGCAGGCAGGGGATGTCAATGACCTGCGTTAGCAAATCGAGCTCAGCGGCCGCTTCTTCTGGCCCTGTGATGGCCATGTAGTGCACTGGACCCTACCCAGTCTGTCGAGTACACAGGCTTGTGCACCGTCACCAGTGGTCTTGCTTCTCTCCTTCTGCAAGTTCTCAGAACCCTTCATACCCTCATCTTCCCGAAGCTTCACGACGCCTTTGTTGTGTTCTCCATGACTTGGTTCATCGGACACCATAATTCATCTTTGCTTCCGAAGGCACCGCTCTCCTATTACGCTCAGCCCTTCTTCTCGTCTTGAATCGGGTGATGATATCTGATCAAAAACGAACTTCATAATATCTGATAAAACAACTGATACCAAATAAATCAAGGGAGGTTTTGCTGGATGAAACAAATCAATACGCTTTAACAGAGAGGAAAAAAATTTTCATAATCGTCTGACGTAATTTAATGTGACGCGATGTCTTCACTTCTCTAAGTTTCGATGACCCACTGGAAGACTTGGTCTGTATGCAGGTCTTCAGCAGCCTTTTGTCCATGAGAGAGCCAGAACAATAACCGTCCTCCACAGTCGTGAAGACCTTCCACAACCCTGAGTGATACGTGTGACCTTCGTCCACCTGGCATGTGGTAGTAACTCAGATGGTTTTCTGGCCTTCCTAAGTCTCAGGGAGCCATGCCAGCTGTTTTTTCCAGCTCCTCGGATTAATCCCGGGATTAAAACTCTTTTTCCAGTGAGTAATAAATGCCTTTACAAGCACAACACATTTTCTTTCTGTGATTTACCTGGGTAGAGCCCCCTGAGCACGATCACAGTAAGGAATAAAAAGGTTTGAGGAGGTAAGGAGCCGTCAATGGCGTTCGTGGAGCCTGATGTAGCTCAATGAAATTCTGACGATCATGTCTCCGGACGAGAACCGTCTATTAACAGTGTGTTCTATAGAGTCAGCAGTCCTCTATGTGAGTCTCCCTCTGCACGTATGGAGGATGGTAGTGTACCTCGTGATGTGATGCCTTCGGGGGTCCTCATCCCCACATCCCAGGTTGCTGGGATGAGTCGCTGGTCGACCAAGCAGTTGGAAGCTGCATCCCGCAGTTCCACGTACGTACACCACACGATCTAGATGGATGAAATTTGACATTCTCTCGTAACATGCAGGAATATATATATATATATATATATATATATATATATATATATATATATATATATATATATATATATATATATATATATGGCACTGTGCTATTTCCTATACAACTCTTTGTCTCCCTAACCATCAGATAATTTTGATATGGCGATGATTCTGATCACACTCCCCGCCTCCAATTTCTAATCCTTCCTTTTGGAGATTGAGCTGCGAGGAGAGTGGAACAACAGAAAAGTTTGTAAATTTCTTCTTTGTGTAGAAATACCAATTCTTAAGAAAAAAAGTTATTTGAAAATTCAAAAATGATGTAGAAATTCCTGTTAAGTTTGTAAAATTTCGTATTTGAGCAGAAATACCAAAGTTGAAGAAAGTCTGTAAAATTTCGTATCTACGTAGAAACGCCTCTATTTCGAAAAGGTTGTGGACCTCGTTGAATACTACGAACACTGGAGTGGTCGGTGGAATGTGAACATGACATTTAAGATGCAGTCATGACATTTACAAGAAGAAAGTTAAAAGCAAACGTCTGATTCATTTATAGTGGAATACGCCAAGCACTCTTGATCTTACTATACTAGTGCGCTGTGGAGCAGGTGGTCAGAGCCAACGCCAGCTGGGAATTCGTCCACCTCGAAGTCTACGGCGCTACACTCAGTGACGGGGAAATGATGGACTCCTTTTTTAGACTACAGCCGCGTCAAGGTGACTCTTCACTCGCGGAGCAAGCTGAGTCCGGTAACACCTGAGTGTGTGTGTGTGTGTGTGTGTGTGTGTGTGTGTGTGTGTGTGTGTGTAACAACATTCATATATAACAGTCCACAAGAGGTTACGGTTGTTGACACAAGTGAGGTGTGGCACTTACTTCGAACAAAGCCAAACGCAGCCCGCGCATGCACGCACAAACACACACACACACACACACACACACACACACACACACACACACAATCAAGCGGACATTGGATAAAAAACACGTTATCATAAAACCCGAAGATATCAGGCGTGGGGGGCAGGTGCGTGACACGAAAAGAGAGAGAGAGAGAGAGAGAGAGAGAGAGAGAGAGAGAGAGAGAGAGAGAGAGAGAGAGAGAGAGAGAGAGAGAGAGAGAGAGAGCTATCACCACACACCTGCATACACCACCAATCCAGGCGAGAAATCGGGAAGAACAAGACATCACACCCAGCGCACAGGGTCACTCCCGACGACCACACCCTGGCCACGACACGACCCAGTGTGGCAACACCCTGGCCACGACACGACCCAGTGTGGCAACACCTTGGCCACGACACGACTCAGTGTAGCCCACATCCTGGCCACGACACGACTCAGTGTGGCAACACCCTGGCCACGACACGACTCAGTGTGGCAACACCCTGGCCACGACACGACCCAGTGTGGCAACACCCTGGCCACGACACGACTCAGTGTAGCCCACATCCTGGCCACGACACGACTCAGTGTAGCCCACATCCTGGCCACGACACGACCCAGTGTAGCCCACATCCTGGCCACGACACGACCCAGTGTGGCAACACCCTGGCCACGACACGACTCAGTGTGGCAACACCCTGGCCACGACACGACTCAGTGTAGCCCACATCCTGGCCACGACACGACTCAGTGTAGCCCACATCCTGGCCACGACACGACCCAGTGTGGCAACACCCTGGCCACGACACGACTCAGTGTGGCAACACCCTGGCCACGACACGACTCAGTGTAGCCCACATCCTGGCCACGACACGACCCAGTGTAGCCACACCCTGGCCACGACACGACCCATTCTCATCAGAATACATCATCCTTCCACCAACTCTGGCCAACGCGGCTCTCACCCTCACTAATTAGCGCACGTAACCCACACACATAACGACCGGGGCGAAGGTTCTCAACCCTCTACCATTTTCCACCTCACCACAGGTGGACTGGATGACTTTATAATAATAATTGCCATATCTTGTTTTCCATGTGGTCAGCGTGGTAGCAGTAGTAGTCTTAAAAGGTATAGCGAGTTCTCGTCTTTCCAGAAATGAATTAGGGGTTAGGAATTTAGTACTGTTGTTAGTGGTGTAATTTTTGTTATTATAAAGATGAAAAAAAAGGGGTCACCCAAATGAAAGCCATATCGTCTGGCAGAGGGTGTGTGTGTGTGTGTGTGTGTACAGGGCTGACGTATAGCGACGAGGGCTAGAAAGTCCTCAGATGTAGAGAGAGAGAGAGTCCCTGTGACTAGTTTTCTTTTTTTCAGAAGGTAAGACTAGCGCGTGGTGCTCACCTCAGGAAAAAAAAAAATATTTTAGTGTTAACACTATAACGAGTCCTATGAGTTACATATATATACAAGCAAATTCATATACATACGTCCGTAAATTTATACCAATATGCATGCACACGCACACATTCTCACTCATACATACATACGTAGCTTAAACACACACACACACACACACATACAGCAGCAGCAGCTGGGGTAGCAGCAGCAGCAGCAGCAGCTGGGGGCAGGAAACATTATTCCCATACTAGACAGTCACGCACAAGTCCACCATTGGACACAATAATGGCTTGCTTATCGGCGGTCCCCGGTTAATCGCCGTTATTAAACCACTGTTCAAATAACGGACGTGATAAACCAAGGGTGGACAAGTCTCCCTTCTGTTTATTTTTTCATCAGTTTACCCCACCCTAGCAGGTTGGCGTGGAGAGCTGTTGGTTTTTCTATATATTGATATCATTCTGTTCGTAAGAGGATATTTCGTCTTTCTGTGTGCTGTGTGAGTAGAGGATAGTGGGCTGGGTGGGTGGCTAGCTGGTTGGTTTGCTAGCTAGATGGTTGGCTGGCTGGCTGGCTAGTTTGTTTGTTGGTTTGGTGGCTGGCTGGCTAGGGGCTTAGCATATTTTGGTGAGGTGTTAAGGATAATTTTACGACCACATTCACTACATACCACATAAAGGGATTTGACTCTTCAGTATAATATACCTATCGTGGTTCTTTTGAGACTTAAGGCGACACATTTCAGTACAAGATTTACATCCACACTAAGTCACAGTTGCTGGACCTGACCACTTTTAAGTGAAAAGGAATGGCCAAAGGTTAATGCTGATCAGATATTATGAAAGCTAGAGACGACGGTGAGTCCAGAGAGAACCGCCATGTCATAACGAAATAGCTTACGTTGCTGTGGGAATATGTAGCGTAGTCCTCTACCCCCACAACAGGTCTGGGATGCTAAAAGATAAAGCGATACTGGAGAAACACTTCGCCCACATGGAGACGGAAGACATGAAGATAATGTAAACCACAGGAGGAATTCATGACCATAGAATCACATCATCATGGAAAGGAGGTAAATGAAATAACCGTTAATAAATGGTCGATAACATTACCTTCGTATGGAAACCAACTTTGCCACAACGGGAGGCTACGTAGCAGACGTCATGAAGGATGACAGTCATCCATGAGTTCGCTAGAAACAATTCCCAGTTAAATTAGACTAAAATGTGAAAATAGATCCTTTAACCCCACATCAAAGATTAAATTAAAACTAATTCGAGAGTGACAAGTCTTCTAAACACTTTCAGTCCTGTTGGAACAGCAGTAATCATAGTTGCGGAAGTGAGGTTAGCAAGCTGGGTCTTGCGAAGTTTCAAAATGAGAGAGAGAGAAAAAGGCAAAACTAGTGACTTCATTCTCTCAAAACACACTTCCCAAACCACGACACTCTCGTGTCCTTACACATCATTCAAGACCTGGAAATGGGTAATGTTCAGAACATGAAAACTATATAGAATAGATAAAAATCAGCCGGCGGTGACTGACACCGAGATAATAAAACACTGAAAACTTGCGCGAACAGAGAATATTCTTTGACATGTTGCAGATGGTATAGCCATACAGAATGCTGGGGATGGTATAGTCATACAGAACTGTCAGCCACGAAAAATAAAACTGCGACAAAATACCTACTAAAAATGGAATACGTATTGTGTCAACATCGCAATGTCAGAGAACCTCGGCTGTTAACTGTCTACATCATAAATGTTAGAAATGTTGGGACGGGGACGATAATGCACGAGCAAAAGTTCAAGGATATTGTGGATGATGAGTAGTATATGCGACGTGTATACGTGAGCTATAATGAAAAACGCATGAGGGGAATACAAGTGCTGCATCCTGCTCATAAACGGAGGTACGACGATCGAGACGAAACTGAGTCACATAAGTTGTGTCGCGTCGCAACTCTGAGTCACATAAGTTGTGTCGCAAGTTTAAGACAACTGGCACCTGGAAGCATACGACAGATACGTATACTAAACGTATGAAACATTCGAATCAATTTGGTTTCTCGATGAGCTAGTTCTTGATCGAAAGTCCACGAGACCATCTGGCTAGTGTGTGTGTGGTGAGAGGCAGCGTGGAGTGCGTGTCCCCTCCCCTGAAACACACACACACACACACACTACCTCTTGCTGCCTCATTTATATACTGTCGCCAAGAAACTCATTAACAGTACCAGAAGATTACCTGACAATACATGGCGCTGCAGCCATACGACGTACTTTTAGATCACAACTTTGGGTTAGGATGGAGGTCTCTGAGGATGGGGAGGAGTGGGGGAGATGGAGACTGGAAAGGTTAGCGATCCAGTAGGGTGAGGGAGCTCAGAGGGTGAAGGAAGCTGAGGAGTGAGGGCGGCCTGGAATATGGGGTCCTAAGAATGGGCGAGCCTGGAAGAGATGAATGCTTTGGGAGATGATCAGGGATCCAGGAGGAAGTACACATAGTCCAGTCAGTGAGGATGGAAGGGTCACTGACGTTAATGCTGAAGATTTCAGATCTCAAAGATATGGGACTTTAGAGCTGAAGGATAGGTGGGTCTGGAGCTTATTATAAGGCAAGCCTATTAGGGTCAGAGTACAAGATATTCCAGGGCTAGAGGACAATAGAGTCATAGACCTGGAGGATAGGAGAGTCGAGAGCTCAAGGGGAAGAAAATCTAGAGCTGGAGAATAAGAGAGTCTGAGGAATAAGGTGAGGGAGTTTAGAGCTTCAAGTATAAAGCTCTGTGATATGAACTGTAGAGCGTGAGGATAATGGAGTCTACAGCTTTAGGATGAGGGAGAACATAGTCGGGGTATAATGGACTCTATATAGCTCAGGGATAAGGGAGTACAGAGCTGAAAGATAATGGATTTTACGGCTCAGGGATACGGGAATCTAGAGATCGCGGATATGGAAGTTGAAAAGATTAAGGTGTTGGGAGATTATATAAAAGTTTTTTTTGGGGGGTGGCTGAGGAAACAGCAACTGTAGCGAAGGCAAGAGAGCGAGGGTGGCTAAAAAGTGAGGGAGTAACGAGAGAAAGGGAATGTAGGGAGTGAGGGAGTTTGGATTCAGAAGTGTTAGAGAATTCGAAGAGTAAGGGAGTCAGAGATAGCGAAGTAGCCTAAAGAGCAAGGGTGTTTGGAGAGTGATGTGGAGTCTGGTGAGTGAGGGAGTGTGGAATGTGGAAAAATGAGGGCTTACGGATAATAATGGGGAGTCAAGCCTTGTGGGGCTGATGGAGTGTATGTAGTGAGTGAGTCAGGATGGCGAAGGGGTGTAGTGAGGGAGGGACGCACAGCACGGTCGACGTACATAAGTAACTCCCTCACATCTCTTCCACCAGCCTCGCCCGCCAAAGCCCTGACCCCGAGCACTACAGAATCCCAGGCCGGGCAGGCACCGGCTGGCACCAGTACCAGCACCTCGTAATCAACAGAACAAATCTACTTTTTCTGACAGTGTAAACAGAGGCAGTAAAACAGGGAGGAGGTTCACGGGTTAAAACCGTCGCACAGCCAGAATAATTTTCTACAATACGCCTTTATATACACACTCTACATCCTCCCGCCTGCTTTACTCCAAGGAACCTCGGCCAGAATAGTGATGTTTGATGCCGTAAACTAAAGGAGGTTCAGTGTTCCCTCCCAGGGATGTACACCCGCTCCATCTCTTAACCAGAACAAACCGCATTTACTTGCTGTGAAAATACAGCAGTGTTACAGTCCCTATTTTTTTCCCCTGTTATCTTTTTGTGTGTGTAAATTCAAGAGTTGCGTGATAACTGTTTCTGTAAATCAAAGTACAGCCAAGAACTCTTCTTTTGTAAACCAAGACAATATGTAATATCTTTACTGAAGTCGTCTGTTGCTGTACACCAAATCTAGGAGGTCGCCAGCAGCTGCAAACAGAAACGAAACGGGACATCCCAGCTTAGGATGTCGTCTGTTCCAAAACAAAATTAAAACGCTTGATGTCTGCTATTGAAATTTCGCAACATTCTAGCGTCGTACAAACCCTAATAAAATACTATCGTAAACCTAGATTGAAATGCTTTTGCAAACGCAAGCAAAGTGCTGTTGTAAATGCCAATAATCTGCAATTGTGGACCTACATAAACTGCTACTGTAAACCCAAATAAACTTCTATTGCAAATCCAAGCAAACTGCTGTTGTAAACACAAAAAAAAACTGCTGCTGCAAACTTACAATATACCAGTTTTGTAAACCCAAGTAAACTACTGTAGAAAACCCAAAGAAAATGCTGCTGATAAACCAAACTTACTACTGCTGTTGTAAACCCAAACAAACTGCTGTTGTAAACCCAAATAAACTGCAGTTATACATCAAAACAGGTCTACCTATCATCTGTTGATGTACGCCCTAAACAAACTGGATATCTCTCGACTCAGAAACGAAACAACAAGGCCCTGAGTTAACCTCCTGAGCCGCATAGATTCCGAATCTCCACAAAGTTTGCATTCGCTGCCTGTTAAGGTCTGCTCTCTTTGAGCTAGTGGACCAGGAGCAATTCCAACTTGCTCAACTCTCGCCGGATGTCGAAGGGATTTAACCCGATGGTGTGGTGTTGGGGGGAGAGGGTTGGGGGGGGGGGGGGGAGGGGGATTATCCACGAAAGTAACAAGACAGTCGACTCCTGAAAAAAGGGATCGAGAAAAGTATTCGATACGGGGTTCGTTTACATACCGGGGTTCGTTAGTATTCACTGAAGCTTTGGCGAACTTTGGAGCCTTGTACGAGTGTGTGTGTGTGTGTGTGTGTGTGTGTGTGTGTGTGTGTGTGTGTGTGTGTGTGAGGGATCTCCCGTTCATCGTGGGGGGCGCTAATCTACACAGACAAGGAGAACAGCTGAACTGCTTGTATGGAATTGCTAACTGTCCAGAAAACTCCCTACGGGTCACGACAGTCAGCACAAGCCGATGCCGTGTGCCGCTGGTACAAGCTGGGAGGAGGTGGGACGAGGTGGGGTTGTTACGTGGACGATGGTTGACATGATTAATCACATCAGATTTGTATTTTCTTTGTACTGGCGAACACTGGGGGCAGGTAGCGTGTTACATCCAGGCTTTGGTGTGTGTGTGTGTGTGTGTGTGTGTGTGTGTGTGTGTAAGTACGAATATTTCTACGTGTGTCCTGCGGAAGGTATGTGTGTGTGTGTGTGTGTGTGTGTGTGTGTGTGTGTGTGTGTGTGTGTGTGTGTGTGTGTGTGTGTGAGTATGTCTGTATAATTCGTTGTAATTCCTTGTAAACTGCGTAGATAACGAGGGACTACGAGCGTATCGTATATCTCTACGATAACTGCAGTTCATGCGCTGGGGTACAAAATATCGTATGAATTAATTGTTAATGATCTTTTTTTTTTGGGGGGGGGAATTATCTAATGACACCCCGAGGTCTTCAGTGGACACTGGTAATTACCGCAACACGACACAGTATATCATCAGATGTCATGATGATTAAACAATTGCACCAGTTTTTTTTTTTCTTTCTTTTTTTATGCTCAGATATGCGTTCTAGTCACACGTGTGATCGATCTATGCGACATGTGGAAAAATTCATGGATATGACTCCGGGGAGAACATGATCGTGGTATGGACTCATTTTCTTCTCGTTGACAAATGCATGTGGTTGTCGCTGCGTCTCGTTCTGGGGTAAGCGTAAGCACGGAAAGGTGAGGGAGGGAAGGAGGAGGGAGGGAGAGGGTTAATTCTGATATAGAAGATGGTCACAGCTACAGCTGGTGGGCTGAAGTACAGCTGGTGGGCTGAAGTACAGCAGGTGGGCGGACCTACAGCTGGTGAGCGGACCTAAGGCTGGTGGGCGGACCTACAGCTGGTGGGCGGACCTACAGCTGGTGGACGGACCTACAGGTGGTGGGAACAATTGCTAGTGGTGGGCAGAACTACAGCGAGGTGACCTGGTGGCTACGACTACTACACACAGTGGCCACAGTTGCGAGTGGCGAGCGTAGTTAACACCTGGCTGGCGCAACTGCAGCTGGCGGACACAACCCCCGCTGATGCAACGTCATTACAACCCGTGGACGAGATAATCCAACCGGTGGACACCCCTACAACCGGCGTCAGCAAGTACAACTGGATGATGTTATATGCGACTGTCACAACTACAAGCGGCGTCCAAGACTAGTGCTAACGATCGCCTTCGCCCTCAGTCTTGATCACAACTCCAGACATCACCACAACTACAACAACTGGAAGCCAAACTTACAACTTGTGGCCATGACCCTGACTGACAGCCTCGGATACATAGGAAGGATGAAACTTTATTTGAATGGCCTTAGCTGCAGCTGCTGGGACAGCTACAGCTGGCCAAGATTAATGTTGTTACCTGTAACCATGGCTGGGGGAAGCTAAAGCTACAAAAACAACATCTGGCAGCCAACACCTCAGGTGTTCACATCTGTTAACCGGCTCCAGACCAGCGTCTCACACGCGCAGCTCAGCCGCTACTCACTCCACACCCCTGAGAACCCAGAAGTACACCTCTTATCCTGGAAAACCCACGGTACAACCCCAGTACTCCAGAGAAACCCAGACCCATCCACAGCTCTGGGAAAGTATACAGCCCAAGACATATGCGAGGTAGACATAACGGCCACCTGGCGTGGCGGAACCTCTCGTCACTCACAAGGAGGAGGGGGCCATGTCCATCAGCCCCCCTTAAGTCAGCAAGCTTGGTCAGCAGCAGCGTCAGCGGTAAAGTCAGCTGTATACAGAAGACAGTTCAGCAGACGTAGTCAATACCTTATTCAGGTATATACTACGTACCAAGACGTTAGTCTGCGAGTATAATTAGGAACTAGGCCAGGTAAGGCCAGCAACCAGGTGTGGATACAACACCTGGATGTGAGGTTAGCCAACCAGGGTGAGGTGAGGCGTTTTGGTCATCAGGCACACCTTTACAGGCCGGGCCGGTCAGGGGGCCACGTAAGTAGAGAGGAACGGGAGGGGTTTACCCGTGGGTAAGATGGTCTGGCCTCTCTCAATCCATCTTCATCGCACGGCATCGATTACCCATTAGCCGTAGCAGGTACTACATTACACCCCCAGCTGTCCCTGGCCTCTGAGGGGAGGAGGGAGGAGGAGGAAAGTACAGCGGTGGTGATGGGGGCATGGTAGGTAAGGTGCTGTAGTAGTTATGGTAAGGGGATGTGGACGACTCGGGAAAGTGGTGGTAGATAAGTTGCTGGGTGGGTTAGAGAGAGTATAGACTGGATACTGAGTTGGCTGATGGTGTGGTGGTGGTGGGAAAAGACGGTATGTGTGTGTGCGGAGAGAGAGAGAGAGAGAGAGAGAGAGAGAGAGAGAGAGAGAGAGAGAGAGAGAGAGAGAGAGAGAGAGAGAGAATAATTAATGGGCAGCCATTCGAATGACTGTGGCTAGAGCCGTCCTGTCACGCAAGGTACCCCCCCGTCCAGGAGATAAGATCGAGGCTGGGCCTCACCTAAGCCAGCACCACCGGTGGCTACTGACGACAACCTGACTGCTCTGGTAATGAGGAGCAACATCATGAATCCCGTATCCCTTGTGTGATAATCATTTCTCTTTTACGTATACTCTACGACTGGTCGATTGAGGGACCTATTCCAAGTCTCACCTGACGAAGAGTGCGAGAGGTGTGTGGAAGGTGAGGAGGAGGAGGAGGGAAAGAGAAGTGAGTAAGACTATCATACTATCAACACAAGAATATGACGTCAGAAAGAGGTTCTAAGACACCTCATTACTAAATATTTAGACGACATTAACGGCCGAACCCACAAATCATACCAGGGCTTGACGCGAAAAAAGAAAGAATATATATATATATATATATATATATATATATATATATATATATATATATATATATATATATATATATATATAAATCGAGTCCCACATACTGTGGAAAAATGACTCTGTCAAATGTCTGGATATAGACCCAAATTTTCTGACTCCCAAGAGAAAAAAATAATTTTGCCTTTAATGTATTTTTTCTTTTAAGAAATAAAAACGGGTATTTCTTTTTTCACCTTCTAGATAATATAATAAAACTCAAGAAAAGAATATCATCAACTCAGACACAAAGCTGGTAAGCGAAGTCCAACTCTAATATATATATATATATATATATATATATATATATATATATATGATAGAATTGATAGAGATGCTCTGTGGAAGGTATTAAGAATATATGGTGTGGGAGGCAAGTTGTTAGAAGCAGTGAAAAGTTTTTATCGAGGATGTAAGGCATGTGTACGTGTAGGAAGAGAGGAAAGTGATTGGTTCTCAGTGAATGTAGGTTTGCGGCAGGGGTGTGTGATGTCTCCATGGTTGTTTAATTTGTTTATGGATGGGGTTGTAAAGGAGGTAAATGCAAGAGTCCTGGAAAGAGGGGCAAGTATGAAGTCTGTTGGGGATGAGAGAGCTTGGGAAGTGAGTCAATTGTTGTTCGCTGATGATACAGCGCTGGTGGCTGATTCATGTGAGAAACTGCAGAAGCTGGTGACTGAGTTTGGTAAAGTGTGTGGAAGAAGAAAGTTGAGAGTAAATGTGAATAAGAGCAAGGTTATTAGGTACAGTAGGGGTGAGGGTCAAGTCAATTGGGAGGTGAGTTTGAATGGAGAAAAACTGGAGGAAGTGAAGTGTTTTAGATATCTGGGAGTGGATCTGTCAGCGGATGGAACCATGGAAGCGGAAGTGGATCATAGGGTGGGGGAGGGGGCGAAAATTTTGGGAGCCTTGAAAAATGTGTGGAAGTCGAGAACATTATCTCGGAAAGCAAAAATGGGTATGTTTGAGGGAATAGTGGTTCCAACAATGCTGTATGGTTGCGAGGCGTGGGCTATGGATAGAGATGTGCGCAGGAGGATGGATGTGCTGGAAATGAGATGTTTGAGGACAATGTGTGGTGTGAGGTGGTTTGATCGAGTAAGTAACGTAAGGGTAAGAGAGATGTGTGGAAATAAAAAGAGCGTGGTCGAGAGAGCAGAAGAGGGTGTTTTGAAATGGTTTGGGCACATGGAGAGAATGAGTGAGGAGAGATTGACCAAGAGGATATATGTGTCGGAGGTGGAGGGAACGAGGAGAAGAGGGAGACCAAATTGGAGGTGGAAAGATGGAGTGAAAAAGATTTTGTGTGATCGGGGCCTGAACATGCAGGAGGGTGAAAGGAGGGCAAGAAATAGAGTGAATTGGAGTCATGTGGTATACAGGGGTTGACGTGCTGTCAGTGGATTGAAGCAAGGCATGTGAAGCGTCTGGGGTAAACCATGGAAAGCTGTGTAGGTATGTATATTTGCGTGTCTGGACGTGTGTATGTACATGTGTATGGGGGGGGGGGGGGTTGGGCCATTTCTTTCGTCGGTTTCCTTGCCCTACCTCGCAAACGCGGGAGACAGCGACAAAGTATAAAAAAAAAAAAAAAAAAAAAAAAAATATATATATATATATATATATATATATATATATATATATATATATCAGGGGTTGAATATGCCATCCGGGGAATGACCCAAAGTGGTTCGGCCATTATATCATTGAAGGAATAAACATGTCAGGTCGCGAGAGCTATACAACCCGTACTGTATCACGGGAATGTCCTACACCGTCCCGGGACACATCCGGGGCAGAGGAGCGTCCTGGATGACGGGACTTGTAAAAGGCAACCATGAGAGGCGACACTCTGGGGTCTAGTGCCCCCTGACGAACGCACGAGCTCCAACAGCCCCTCTCTGGGGGTTGGTGCACCATTATATAAGGGGTTAAGGACGAGATAAGAGACGCAGAATATGTTGCGGGGGGGAGCGAGCAAGGAAGTAAACAGGCACTGAGTGGATGCAGTGAAAGAACAGTGACTCTCAGCGAGGCACGGAGGTACTATGCAGTGTGAAAGTGAGAGGATGGGAAGCATCTCGAGGGAAGGTATTACGAGGCAATATCTACAGAGGAAAGGAGGGTTTGTGGCCATCTAAAAGGTTAATTACCCGGGTAAGGTCGGCCCTTGATGGCAGAGTGTAAAGGGGGTCAAACCCTCCAGATAATGCTTGAATAAGTTCAGAGTTAAAATGACGTGGGAGAGCTATGTGAACACCACTGTGGAGAAGTGAGAGTGTAAGAACGTTCAGAAGTGAGGGGCAGTGGTGAGAGGAGACGTCGAGAAGTGAGAGGCAGTGGTGAGAGGAGAATACGAATAAGTTGAGTGAACATCAAGGATTGGCGTAGAAGGGAAAGAAATTAAGAGTCGGTTTCAGAGGAGTGATGGTAGAAGGGAGCGTTTGAAAGGAGTTAGTGGAGTGGCCTCATAGGGAGGATAAGGTAAGGTAAAAGGAAGGGCAGGGCAGAGGGGCGAGGTGAACCAGGTCAGGTGGTAGGAAGGGGACATAAGAGGGATATATGACTGGAAGAAACTAAGTGGATCAACGTGCCAGGAAATCGGATAGAACCTTCACACTGCAGCGAACACGATCCATATTAAGACAACGGCTCACCCATACCGCCCGCCCAGAGACACCCAGCATTAAGGGAAGCAGCAAGACGTGTGTGTGTGTGTGTGTGTGTGTGTGTGTGTGTGTGTGGGAAAGAGGGAGAGAAAATATATATGTAGATAATCTCAAGTGAGAGGAAAAAAATCCAGCAGGAGAGAGAATGAGAGTGTGTGTGAGGGAGGGAGGGAGGTGGTAGCTCGGTGTGACGGGAAACAGGTGAGGTAGTGAGCGGATGAGGTTCCCCCTTCGTGGTGCTGTCATGGGGCTTGGCGGTGCGGGCTGAGCGGGATTTACGACCACGCCCCACACACCCTCTCCTCCTCCTCCTCCTTCGGGCTGGATTTGAATATCGATGGAAGGGTGGGTTTGGGTGGGTAGAGGTGGGTAGGGGAGAAGGGTATAAGGGGGGAAAGGCGCTGAAGCTGAAGTACCGTGAGAGATGAGGGGGGGGTATGTGGGGGTGGGATAGGATAGAGCGTGTCCCATGCTTGGATGTGAGGGACGGAAGATGAATGGTCGTGGGTTGAAAAATAAAGTCAAGCTGGGGGAGAGAGAGAGAGAGAGAGAGAGAGAGAGAGAGAGAGAGAGAGAGAGAGAGAGAGAGAGAGAGAGAGAGAGAAGGACGTTTGAAGTGTATTGCTAAAGGCCAGACAGATTGAAGTATGAATATTCATAGCTTCCCCATGGCTAACATCTGAGGCTCAGGTACCGCAAAACCGACAAAAGTTATTCATCTGTTGACGGCAGGTATTTCTCGAGAGCTCAGTGCTTAACATCCCGATGTATTATTATACTCTGCCTCGAGGCTGACGCAGAAATTCTTCAGTTTGCCCAATTATCATTGATAAAAAAAATATATATAAAGAGTATTTGTGAGTAACTGTAAGCCGTAATGATATTTTGCCAAGAGGCAGAGAGAGAGAGAGAGAGAGAGAGAGAGAGAGAGAGAGAGAGAGAGAGAGAGAGAGAGAGAGAGAGAGAGAGACTCCTACAGCGTCGTGTCTTCCCCCCCTCTCAACGCCAGACCTTCAGCTGCTGCCGCTAATGAACAGAAATTTCTTGCGAATAGCAAATCCGCTTCAATGGAAGCTTTATGTGGGAGCTTCGAGTTTTGAAGACGGCAGGGAATCAGATTCTGTAGGTACAAGGAAAACAAGGGAAGGGGTCTAGAGATATTTTCCAAGTAATCTCCACCTCCAGTCCCTTCATTTTCTCTTGGGGAATCGTGTAGACGAATGTGGGGCGCACACACACACACACACACACACATATATATATATATATATATATATATATATATATATATATATATATATATATATATATATATATATATATATTTATCCCTGGGGATAGGGGAGAAAGAATACTTCCCACGTATTCCCTGCGTATGTCGCAACGAAAAAGCGATGGTCCGAGAGTAGTATACGAAGCACATTATTTGTGACTTAATTTGTAATACGTTCTCTAGAAGAAGGCGTATCCTTACTGCTACATTTCTTCTTCTTCTTTTTTTTCTTCTTTTTGCCAGCAATCGAGGTTTTACGCCATTCCTTCATTATGCGTACGAGTGACGTGAAATGTCATATAATCATGTCCCTCGGCTGAAGACACGAAAACGTCCTTTTTCCACTCATTCTTAATTAGATGTTTTGAAGGATTTCATGGCATTCCAGGTCATCCAACTCCAAAATGAATGTCTTCGACCACTGTTAGAATCTCGATTGACTGAGACGAAGCACTGCTGACATATTGGGCGTCCACGATCATCAAAAAGACACTTTTATATTTTTGCAATTGCTTGGCCATATGTCAACCATTGCTCATGAAATGTGTTATCTTCATACGTTTTACACTATGTCTATGTCAAATTTGTGATGTGACCATTTCTAGCCATTCGATACGGGGTGGGGGGGGGCTATATTTCAGACAATGTTCACACATTATCCAGTAAACAATCGTGACTGGATCATTTCTAAGCCACCTTCGGAGGTCAGAGGTTATACTAAAAACTAGGAATCTTTTGTCACTCGTCCATTTGATCTGAACAAATGTTGGTGAAATTTACCTCAAACGATGGCGAAACTCAGCACAAGATTATCAAACACTAAGGAACAAGCCCCACACAACTGTGGTTGGCAAATGCAGGTTAAGCTACCCTCCATTCACCTGCCTCATATTGGCTGGCTTCCTCATTACCTGTGATGATTTTCTAAGGTAGTTAACGATAAAGGAAGAAAATTCACAAATTTCCTTACAGTAGCAAGCGTAAAAAACTGTCACTCTCTCTCTCTCTCTCTCTCTCTCTCTCTCTCTCTCTCTCTCTCTCTCTCTCTCTCTCTTCCACAAATAGGTTCTGATAGTGTGTGTTGGGGAGTCCCCGCACAGAGATGACGCTCTCCCTAAGGGCTTCTTACCTGTAGAACGTTCCTTCTAAGAGAGAGAGAGAGAGAGAGAGAGAGAGAGAGAGAGAGAAGAGAGAGAGAGAGAGATGGTTCTTTACAATTTCGTAAGAAAAGTTTACGTCTCTGGCAATCTGATAATTTTACAATGACGAAAACTGGTCTTCAAAAACTGGCATCTCCAAGGACTCTGATGAGAAATTTAATTGTTAATCTGTTGGCGTCTTCTGGAGGACTCTGGAGGGAAAAAAAGGGAAAAAAAGGAAAATCCTGTTAATCGGTGGGCAAAAGTCCTTCGAGGTCTCTTATAAACTCTACTCTCGATGATTACCTTCGTGTATTTTGTATAACAAGATGGTGCTGTTGGTCTGCCAACTTACGCAGAGCAACTGTCAGTACAAACAGATGGTGTCGATGCTTGTTTAGTCAGATGGTGACGTTGTTTGAAGTGTCAGTACGGTGTCGTTGCTTGTTCAGTCAGATGGTGCTGTTGTATGAAGCGCCAGATGGTGCTGTTCTTTGTACAGTCAGACGGTCATGTTGCTTGTGTAGCCAGATGGTGCTGTTGTCTGAAACGTCATATGGTGCTGTTGTCTGAAGCGCCAGATGGAGCTGTTGTTTATACAGTCAGACGGTCATGTTGCTTGTCTAACCAGATGGTGCCTACGGTGCCTTTGGAAAATCAATGTAACCAATAGCAACAAAAATAACAACAATGATAATAATGATACGAATGATAATAATAATAATGATAATAATAATGATGATGATAATAATAACAGTAACAACAATAATAATGATAATAATAATAAGAATAATGATAATAATAATAACAATAATAATAACAATAATAATAATAATGATAATAATAATAATAATAAAAATAATAATAATAATAACAATAATAATAATAATAATAATAATAATAATAATAATAATAATAATAATAATAGTAATAATAATAATATTTTTCACCAACACTCAGGGGAATTCTTATTAAGAGTCTTTCCTAGCCCTGTCCTCCCTCCTCCTTCCCCACATTCGTAATGTCATTCCTAATTCAGAATCATCCAATGATAATTTTCAATCGACGAAATTAGAATTGAAATTGAATTTTCGCCAGGTGGAGGCGCAATAATTCCGCTGACTTTCAGTAAGGTAAAAAAAAGAAAAAAAAAAGGATGAAATGATACGAGTTCATTACTCTATAAAAACGAAGACGTTATTTTAAACGTTTTATGATACATGGGGAATGTGTCAGTGGATCAGTTATTATGAATCTAGTGCACTGGTTTGACTGTGTGTTTGATGGTCTCTGTAGGCGCATTTGTCTGACGTGTCTGTAGACGATTGTGCATTTTGTTTCGTGTTTACGGATGGACTTCGTAGTGTATTTGTTTACTGTCATTTAATGATAACATTTCTGAGATTCGTACGGTAACCTCTATACTTTAACCTTAAGGACAATTTTCTTAACGTCCTGTAAAGAATTATTTCTGTGAGGAACAGGCATATGTACTTTCTCCTCAACTGTTTACCTCGTGCTTAGCGTTTCCCCGTACATCCCAGAAGCAACTTACATGTATGCGTCACTCGGACGACAGTTAGAATGAGTGGCGACAGTGTTCCAGGGATGTGTACACTGGTGGCACAGATGTGATGTTCTGGTCGTACTGACGAGTTCCTTTGTGGTAACAGCAACTCTTGTGTCTTGGTTTGGTAATGATAAGAGTTAGTCTTATCTTATGGCTTGTCGATGGTAGCCAGGTGGCTTCGTGACTTGGTGGTGGACAGGTGGCTTTGTATCTTGTTGATGGTAGCCAGGTGGCTTCGTGACTTGGTGGTGGACAGGTGGCTTTGTATCTTGTCGATGGTAGCCAGGTGGCTTCGTGACTTCTTGGTGGTAGCCAGATGGCTTTGTGACTTGGTGGTGGTAGCCAGATGGCTTTGTGTTTTGGTGGCAGCCAGTCAACTGTCAGCCTCCTGCTGACTCTGAGCGTCCTATTTCCACCTGACATCAGCTGTTAGCATCCTGCTGACTCCTCAGTGTCTTGTTTCCACCTAAAGTCAGCTGTCAGCTCCCTGCTGACTATGAGAGCCGAGTTTTCACTAACGGCAGCTGTCAGCCTCCTGCTGACTCTGAGTGTCCTCTTTCCACCCACTATAACCTCAGCTGTCAGCCTGGATGGGACCCGGCGTGTCAGCCACTCCTGTTCCCAACTGATATTAAACAAGTTCTGTAATAATAGCCACAACCCAGAGCCGACAGCGTATAATCTCATATTCTTCCAAACTCTCTCTCTCTCTCTCTCTCTCTCTCTCTCTCTCTCTCTCTCTCTCTCTCTCTCACAGGTTTGTTCTTGCACAAAGAGAATCACTAAAAACACTCATAAAACACACACACACACACACACACACACACACACACACACATACACACACACACACATACACACACACACACACACACACACACACACACCAACAAATAAACAAATACATACACAAAAACACAAACTTTATCATAAAATTGCCCTTCCGTCCCACACAAGAACCTAACCGTAAAGTCTGGGGAAGCTCAAGTTAAATATCTTAAATTTCGTCTGAGATCAGATACTCAGTTCCTCAAAGGCATTCCACGTGCTTCCGTCAAAGGGCAAGGCCTCCTCCGGCCACCAGTAGCGAGTAACAATATTGGGTCACGGAAATCAGAGGCGTATTTCATGAAACATGATAGGAGTCGGGCCTGACTATCTGGTAATGGCAGTTCCATTCTCTTAATCAGCTACACACACACACACACACATACACACACACACACACACACACACACAAACACACAAATCTGGACCTCATCTACACGTTCAGGAAGAAACTACTACATACATCACTCACGCCACCGTCTCCTCCTGCTCCCAGAGATCCCTCGTCCCTAAGTTGCAGTCCGACACCAGAACGGCATCCGAGAGCGTCCAAACTCATACAAGATCGCTACAAGACCAGCCAGCATCCCAGCCATTGTGGACAACACCAACGGTCCACAGGCTGCCAAGCGAATCATTGTGTATAATAACAATGATAATAATAATAATAATAATAATAATAATAATAATAATAATAATAATAATGATAAGAAATACTGATTATGGTCATTATCATTATTATTGTTAGTCTTATCATTATCATTATTATTGTTATCATTATTATCATCATCACTATCATTATTATCATTATTACTACTACTACTAATATCAACATAATTATCATTATCATCATTATTACAAAATTCGCTTTCACTTTCCGTCCGGCAAAAGAACCAAAAACCTGTACTTAAAAGGAGCCAAAGCTAAAAATCTTAAATTTCGTCTGAGATCAGATACTCAGTTCCTCAAAGGCATTCCACGTGCTTCCGTCAAAGGGCAAGGCCTCCTCCGGCCACCAGTAGCGAGTAACAATATTGGGTCACGGAAATCAGAGGCGTATTTCATGAAACATGATAGGAGTCGGGCCTGGCTGGGGAAACCACTCCATACTATCTGGCAACAGCAATTTCGCTCTCTTAATCTGCTCCACACACTAACACACGTGTAATATATATCATATATATATATATATATATATATATATATATATATATATATATACACCGATACTCATATCATAACCTTGAAAGGTCTCTTTTAGAGGGGGGTTTCTACCGCTGCAAGATTGTGGTGTGCTACAACCGGAATTACATTGGGTTCGTTTTCAGTGGCCTTCATTCCCCTCAACCCAAGGTAGCGGGCTGCTGGGGTATAGTTGGGTCTTTCGCCGAGCAAGGTATTCGAAGCCGTGGGTCCTTAAGAACCACATAGCAACCACAACCTTAAAGGTCTGGTCGTGTTACTCTTCAGTAGATTCCTTGAGTCTATCATGTCCCTGCCACTGGATGCAGCACAGCCTTGGAGCCTTGGAGTTCCTACAGATGTAATCCTGGGGCTAAGACCAGGTCCTTGTCAAGAAAGGAATCCTAAGGTAATCATAAGGTAATAATTATATATAATTATAAAATCCTAAGGTAATCATAAGGTAATAATTATATATAATTATAAAATCCTAAGGTAATCATAAGGTAATAATTATATATAATTATAAAATCCTAAGGTAATCATAAGGTAATAATTATATATAATTATAAAATCCTAAGGTAATCATAAGGTAATAATTATATATAATTATAAAATCCTAAGGTAATCATAAGGTAATAATTATATATAATTATAAAATCCTAAGGTAATCATAAGGTAATAATTATATATAATTATAAAATCATATCGCTTGGAAATATTTTCTTTGACGATATTCATCATAATATTCCAGTTCCAATACCGAACATATCACGGTATTTACCCAACAAAGGTTAACCCACCAGCTCACAATCAAAATATATATGTATATGAACACTGGAATGTGAAACTTAAAAAATTAAAAACCCACAGCGAATATATATTCAGTTTTAAACGTTACTGTGTCTGTCCCACTCATATTTTCCTCTGTACAGCTCATTAAAATAACATGAACACCAGGGCAACGAATCATATGAAAAAACAAAGAAAAAATGTGAAATCTGAAAGCAATTTAATGCAACACGGTGTAAGTATGACTATGAGGCCGACAACAAATATAAAAGACAAAACATTAAAATCTTGTTCCATTAATGACTACATCTTGCCACATCTTCATCAGTGTCTATATCACTACTTAAGCGAACCCTCTCCCTTTCCTTCTATGCCACAAGCGTCGCCTGTTAACGTGGACCTCAAAAGTGATGACACAATCTACTTTTTTTTCTTCCCAAGAGTTAACTCCTATGGCTTAACTTTGATAGTTAATATTCATAGATTTTTTTCTAAATTTCTTTTCCGGTTACTAACACCTCGCCCACACACACACACACACACACACACACACACACACACACACACACATATATATATAAGATATAAAGATCTTTTATACATGAATATAAAAACCATCCTGGAAGATAAAAATATGGTCTCTGGAAAGTCAGTATTTCGATCCAAACACTACACCCTCTTCACTCGTCTGGCTTGGAATTCAATACAACAGAAGAAGTTTCGTAATATCAGGGGAAGGTTACCATCACCGGGTCAGGTCACATGACCTCTATATACACTGGGGTTAAGGTACTTACAGCAGATAAGTCCCTGAATGGCGTCCACAGAGATGGCAGTCTTGCACTCCAGTGTGCTTAATAGGAAAGACATGAATGGAGACTCGACATCACTGAAGTTAATCTACACAGACTGGCGTAACCGCTCAACATAATTCTTGCACCTTTGACATACGTCGACCGTCTCTCTGCTACAGATACTCTGGTTTGTCTGAGTAGATAAGGCCAAGCACGGTGAAGGTAGGCCGGGGCGGACAGAATACGTCACAAGATATGCTCTTTGAGGGAAGAGTTTGGGAATACAAGCTGGAAGTTCTCAGCTTCTGAGGCCCTTATAGCTTGTAGAAACGCCTGTCTCAGACAAGCTGAAGCTGAGTCCATACAATATATATATATATATATATATATATATATATATATATATATATATATATATATATATATATATATATATTCTGATTTACTAGGGCCTAAATGATAATGGTTCTGGCCCACCAGCGACTGAAATGACTGACAACAGCCTCAGAAACCCAGAAACCAGGACTTCAGTCATGAATCTTTTGCTTTATAAAACCCTGGATGACGCTGCTTCTCCTGGTCATGAATAATACTGATCAGACTTTAACTTTATAGAAAATGAGAAATCATAATTATCCTTCACAGAGGACAGACTAACGGTTATCATTGCTAAATAATTATGATTTTATTCCCCCCCCCTCATCTCCCGCAGGGTAGAATGCTCATCATCATTCATGAATCACAGTCATGGCGTACCTAGTTCACAACTTTGCTGAAGATGGTCATATGGGTCGACTCTCCTGCAGGAGTCATTCCACTTCAGGTCACGTCTGCGAGTGAGTCTCCCGCAGATATGGCAGAGTAGGTGGACAGTGTAACCTGACCCACAAACAACCTCCTTCCCCACTGCCATCCACCCACACACACACACACACACACACACACACACACACGTACATCTAACTCCTTCTCCAGGATTATATCACTCACACTTACAGGTTGAATTAAGACGTACAAAATACGATTATCTGCTCTCTGTTATAAACCCTCCCTTCCACATCCCCCGTCCACCACGCCAACCAACATGGAAGCTGGAGGATTAGAAAACTAAAGAATTAGATACTTTAAGATACTTCCCGTACTGTCGCTTATTTTTCTAAGAGGGAGTTAGGGGGCTTAGAGTTTCGAAATGCGGGAGATGTGTGGCTGGGTCAAATGGTGTGGCGATGTAAGAAGGGCGAAAGGAGAGGAGGACCAAGATGGTAGGGGTTGGGGCGTGGCGAGTTTTGGATGAGGGATGACAATGAGGGTGATGATGAGGAGGAGGAAATACAGCCATGAAGAGGGAGGAGTGTGAGGCAACAGCGCGGTGTGGCGGTGGTGTATGATGATGAGGAGCAGCAGCAGGTCTGCCTCAGCCGTAGCATGAGAGGTGCGGTGGTGGTGGTGCGCCCTACGGTCGGTGAGCAGCCAACGGTGGTCCCCAGTGGCTAAACTGAGGCGCTGCTCCCCTGGTAATTGTTGTGCACCTCTGCCGCCGACGCTGCTGGTCGCCGCCGCCAAGCCAAGCCGAGCCAGGCCAAGCCAGGCAGGCAGGCAGGCGGCCTCGCCCGACCTCTTTGGAAATGTAAATTGCTTATTGAAAATCAATAAAACTTTTATCAAACTCCCCTGCGAAGAAGGGGGGAAAAAAGAGAAAGAGAAAAAAACCCGTTGGTGACTACGGAGCGAGCTTACAAAAAAAAAAAAAAAAACTCTATATACCAGACAAGT